>NW_026855769.1:0-18204 GCF_026571515.1 Ruditapes philippinarum
GGTATTATCTTATAGAATTTTAAATTGAAGTGTAAAGACGTATACTGTAAAATAGAGACTGAGCTTGTATTAATGAGGGTGTATTGTTTTTAAAATATTATACTGAAGTACATAAAGGTATATAGTATAATAGAGGCTAAGATTGGATTAATAAAGGAAGTATTGTTTTAAGGAATCGTATACTAAGGTATACAGACGTATATATTATAGTTGAGACAGAGATTGGGTTAATGAAGGGAAATATCTTATATAATTTTATACTGAATTATATAGACGTATATTGTATAATAGAGATTTAGATTGGATTAATGAGTGTGTTTTGTTTGATAGAATCGTAAACTGAGGTATACAGATGGAGACAGAGACTGGATAAATGAAGGGTATTATTTTATAGAATCTTATATTGAATTATATAGACGTATATTGTATAATAGAGACACTGAGCTTGTATTAATGAGCGTGTATTGTTTTATAGAATCTTATACTGAATTATTTAGACGTATATTGTATAATACAGACTGAGATTGCATTAACGAAGGGTGTATTGTTTTACAGAATCCTTTACTGAGGTAAACAACAGAATCCTATACTGAGGTAAACAAATTTATATTGTATAAAATATACTAAGATCGTATTAGCGAAGAGGGAATTATTTTTAAGAATCTTATACTGGAGTATACAGACGTATTTTGTATAATCGAGACTAAGTTTGCATTAAAGGGTGGTATATTATTTTATAGAATCGTATACTAAGGTATACATACGTATATTGTATATCATATTGAATATTAGAGACTGGGATTGTATTAAAAGAGGCTGTATTAGTTTATAGAATCGTATAATAAGGTATACATACGTATATTGTATAATAGAGTGATATTGGATTATAGGTATACTAAAGTATAATGTGGTATACTGACGTTGTATGTATTTCAGACGTTATGTCGAAATTTTATTATTAGTACTTTATTGCCATTTCATACTGAACTCACTAAATGACTAAAAATATTGCATAACTTTACATTAATTTAAATAAGATAGGTCTACAATTGGCACATTTTCAATAAGTATTTCAAATATTGAAAAAAACTAGAAATGTGTACATAGGTCACGGGTGCCCCCACCGCGCCACTGATCTGTCAATCTTAAGACTTTAGGTCAACTATTTTTTTAAAAACTAAAAACCCTTTACTAAGTAAAGGCAATTACTATTCAAATACTGAATAAATCCAACATTCTTGTAAACTGTCAGGCCTACAAGTGAAATACTTTTTGAGCTATGCATGAGCAAGTTGTCAATTGCAAATTTATACTTATGTAAGTCAAGGGCAATAACTCTTACAAAACTGAAAAAAAATCGACATGCAAAGTCAAAGGTTCATAGCTTCACAGTGATGTGAATCATTATTCCTGTAATTTAGTGATGTTGATAATTATTCCTGTAAAGTTGGTTGATTGTAACTCAAGTAATCAAGGAACAAATAACAACATAATGAAACCGTTTTTACTAAGTCAAGGGAAATAACTCTACAAATACTCGATAAATCCACAAGCGAAACCCACGGTGCAAAACTTAATATGCTGATCAATATTCCTGTAAAGTTTCATGACTCTATGTCAAATCCTTTTAGAGTTACATGCGACACAAGTTGAAAATTGCAAAAAATTACTTAGTCAAGGGCAATAACTCTAAAAATACTAAATAAATCCAGACGAAAATACCAGGGTGCACAACTACACATGCTGATCAATATTCCTGTAAAGTTTCATGACTCTATGTCAAATCCTCTTTTAGTTACATGCGACACAAGTTGAAAATCGGCAAAATATACTTAGTCAAGGGCAATAACTCTAAAAATACTAAATAAATCCAGACAAAAAAACCCAGGTGCACAACAACACATGCTGATCAATATTCCTGTAAATTTTCATGACTCTATGTCAAATCCTTTTTGAGTTACATGCGACACATGTTGAAAATTGCAAAAATTACTTAGTCAAAGGCAATAACTCTAAAAATACTAAATAAATCCAGACGAAAATACCCAGGTGCACAACTACACATGCTGATCAATATTCCTGTAAAGTTTCATGACTCTATGTCGAAACCTTTTTAGTTACATGCGACACAAGTTGAAAATTGGCAAAATTTACTTAGTCAAGGGCAATCACTCTAAAAATACTAAATAAATCCAGACGAAAATACCCAGGTGCACAACTACACATGCTGATCAATATTCCTGTAAATTTTGATGACTCTATGTCAAATCCTTTTTGAGTTACATGCGACACAAGTTAAAAATTGCAAAATTTTCAAAAGTCAAGGGCAATAACTCTAAAAATACTAAGCAAATCCATACGAAAATACCCAGGTGCACAACTAAACATGCTGATCAATATTCTTGTAAATTTTAATGACTCTATGTCAAATCCTTTTTGAGTTACATGCGACACAAGTTGAAAAATGCAAAAGTTTACTAAGTCAAGGGCAATTACTCTTAAAATACTAAATAAATCCATACGCAAATACCCAGGTGCACAACTACACATGCTGATCAATATTCCAGTAAAGTTTCATGACTCTATAACAAATCCTTTTTGAGTTACATGCGACAGAAGTTGAAAAATGCAAATGTTTACTAAATCAAGGGCAATAACTCTAAAAATACTAAAAATATTCAGACGAAAATATCCAGGTGCACAACTCCACATGCTGATCAACATTCCTGTAAAGTTTCATGACTCTAGGTCAAACACTTTTTGAGTTACATGCGACACATGTTGAAAATTGCAAAATTTTACTAAGTCAATGGCAATAACTCTAAAAAATACTAAAAATTTCCAGACGAAAATACCCAGGTGCACAACTACACATGCTTATCAACATTCCTGTAAAGTTTCATGACTCTCGGTCAAATACTTTTGAGTTACGTGCGACACAAAAGAGAACGGACGGACGGAAGGACGGATGGACAAGGGTAAATCTAAATGCCCGCCACTAAAGTGGGTGCACAAACAACAATAGAGATGCGTATTTGATATTAAAATAAAGTTTCCTTTTAATAGGAAAGGCTTGCACAGTTGTGCCTTCATCCCAACCCTTTAAAAATGTTTTTTTTTTTCTTGTTTCAATTTATTATCCCAATTTTTTTTAATTACGGTATTTGTATATCATAAAGGGTTTATTTAGTTTTTTTTTTTTTTTGGAAAAACGAATATTTTTTGTAAAAACGATTTGAAATCTATTCTGTATTGTAAAACTAATAAAGAAAATGATCAATCGTAAAAATACTAACGTGGAGATCTATCTATCATACTGAACGGAAACATTTCCCCTTTTTCGCAGAGAAATCATTCGTTTGCTTTATGGGCAAGTAAATGCACTAAAATACTTCGTTACGTGGTACCAATTAATAAGCATGTATCAACTATGTTACACGATCACAAATACGATGCGCTATCTGTAGATCAGCACGTGGCAAGGTTAATGATATGCATGGGCTATTTTTAGATTACCTCACCAAGAAGTTGAATTGCGTTCAGTTGATCTAAATATAGCTCGATCATGCGCGATTTGGTAAGCAGAACCACCCTTTGAAAACGGAATACTACTACAGTCACCATTCTCTATTGTATGACAAAAACAATTATAAAAGAAACTAACTTTTGCGTCTTGAAAAACAATTGAAACGGAACAATTTCGTTTATAATTTATTACGGTTTAAACCGAATAATCAAGTCAAAATAGAAATCCTATTTATATAAACAAACTGGGATTACCGAAGTAACTAAAATAGCTTAGATTTCCGTAATATTACTTCGTCTGATTCCGCAGTATGACGGAATCGCCCGAATTGTCACGATTGCAATCGGAACTACATCGGCTATTATCATTAATCCGAAGAGTGACCGAAAAGGCCGAAAAGTTGCGATTGGCACGATTGCAGCTGGTTTCCGGTCAATCATGCACTAACAATTGGAAACAGGAAACCACCTTACCGGAACAAGTTATTCAAAACAAATGGCTTGCAGCCGTGGCTGCAAGCCAATAAATTATTGCTTGAATATGATCTTGAAAATTAGGGTTCTGAGTGAAATGGTACATGCATGGACATTAATATGGTGAATAATAATAGTTTGTTCTAGAACAAATTATTATATGCTAAATAAATATATGTAATATTGGACCACGTATCACACACTTGCCAACAACTTTATTAAAGAATGATGAAATACGAGACTGTACAGAGAAATTTATTGAAATTCGTAATCACTTTAATTAATGGCATTAATATAATAATGGTTAAGATAATGCGTGTATTATCACATATAATGCATTATATAAAATTTAATTTTATACCGCGTATCGGTGATTGATTTATGTGCATTTCAGACTAAGGATAATCATTTCAGTACACAACAGGGATTAGCTTGATATGTGATGTTTTACTGTTGTAAAGAATGTGCTGACAGGGGAAGAAAGCGATCAAGCGATTGCCGAATATAAAACCTGGCCCCGAGGTTATAGCATTTGAGATCGGTCTCCCAGCTCAGAAACGAGCTCCATGCTCAACTTTGAGATCAAACTCAGAAAAGTTGAGGTTATAAAATAAGTGAGTTTGAGTTCAGTCTCAAGTTGAGCTCATATTCTGAGATTAATAAAACCTTTTCAGATCGAGATCAAAATAAATATGGAGGCCCATCTCGTTCGTAGATTCAATATGCTAAACTAATATTCCAATCGAGTTCAGAGGGTTTTTAAAGATCGGTCCAACCATTTGGAAGATATTTCCGAATGCGAGGTTTATCGTAGGTATCGGTTTCATCCTGATACGATCGTGCATATCCTGTCATTATTGCCTTTTTTATGGAGCAGAACTACACGGAACTGTGCTATTCAACCGATGCTCCAGTTGCTTGTAACGTTACGTTATTTATTAAGTGGGAGCATGCACTTGCTTCTTGGTGATTCTTTTGGCCTATCAAGGTCAACTATGGCGCATTGTAAGGACAACTCGTCTTCTGTGTGAATTAGCAGATCGGTTCATAAAATTCCCGACTGGTTCCAGCTCCTCTGCTTGTGAGATGTTTCATGTAATTATTGGTTTTTCCTACGTCGTACATGTTCTGCAATGACAACACACCAAAACTTTGGGGCATTTTATGGGAGAAAATATTCAACTGCATACCTATACCTTTACCCAAAAAATATGATAAACAAGATCAACAAGGAAAGGCGGCGTTCAACGAACGCAACCCCCATATGACCCAGCAACAAGAACCAGTGGCAAGGAGCCAAACACAAAATCGTGATCAAATTAGTGTTTATTTTAATGAATAACAATAAACTGGATAATAAACAGACATAGTCAAAACATAAAATAAAATCAGTGATAAAAAAATATGAATCACCACCTGATTTTGTAATTCTTGGATAATTTGACAGATATATTGTAAACCTCATTTTGTGAGTTTTCAGCCTTTGTTAACCCTCTTGATAATATGTAGACACACACAATATTTTTACAATCAGGTTTTATTCAAGTACCTAAAATGATTACTACTTCTCAAAGTAACGTCCCAAGCACGATTTGCACTTGTCCCATCTCTCGACCCATGACTCAATAACGTGTTGAAGCCCGTCATGTGACATCTCCCGCAGCTGTCTGACCAAGGCACACCTCAGATTAGTGCGGTAACAGTTCGACGTTGAATTTTTCTAGTGTATCCATGACAAAGTGGCTTGAATGGCTCGGCGCGTTGTTGTGATGTTATATGAATCCGGACCTAAGAAGATGTAGGCGCTTTCTCCTTATTGCCACCAGAAGTTCCGTTCTAGGTAATGTTACATAAAAGTTCCCAGTGACTGTCGTTTTCGGAGTAATAAAGTGGTTTAGCACTACACCGTATGTATCACAGAATTTAATGGTCATAACCTTCCCGGCTGACTTGAAAATTATCGCTTTTGAAGGGGAAAGCGAGGAAGGATGCTTCCAGAAAGATGCTTCCGACGTCAACAAACGAGTCATCCATCTTGCTCAAACGCGGTGCACTCATTATATATCAGTCATAATGCCCTGAGCTGTACCATATGAAATAGCGAGCTTATCTCAAACGTGCTCCACACTTATTCGTCTATCTCAGAGTGTGTACACCTGAACGGCAGCCACTGTTTCTTTATCTGTTACAGTCACTGGTCTACCTGCACGACTGTCGTCTTCAGTTGCCTCTCTGTCGTCTTTTGAAACCGCTTCATCCACTTTAAAATGGCACCTTTTGACAGAGCACCCTCTCCGTAATTTTTTTGCAAATCTTCACGAATATCGGAAAAATAATTTCCGAATTTTGTGTAAATTTTTATAACAATGCGCTGTTCGTTGACGCTGTGTGACGCCATTTTCGAAGTTTTACAGGAATGCTCAGTGATAAATTCTGGAAACAAAGTGATCTGTCTAGTGTTTTACATAGAACAGTTCATCAAAATAAAATATCGTAAACACCGCTTATAACTAACTCTAGACCTGCAAAAAGTGTTTGTTTTTAAGGAGTTTGTAATTGATATTTATCTTCTGTGCTTTATTTTGTTTCTACATAAAACAAATATAGAGGAATTGCCACAGTCAGGGCCGCGTTTCCGTATCCTGTTGCTGTTGTCATCCAAAAACTTTTAACATTTATCATTATTTTTAGATCACCTATCATCATTTTTAGATCACCAGTGAAAGGATGAACTTTTGTGATCGCTTTTCGTCCGGCGTCATGCATAACATGACATCTCCTCATAAAATTACAAGAATAAAGATCAACAAGGCAAATGCAACGTTCACAGGACGCCAATTAGCCAATTTAGCCAAACCACTTAACCAATTTCATCCAAACTTCACAGGAATGTTTCTTTGGTGGTCATATTCGGCATGAAACATTTCCTAGTGAGTGTCTACCGAGTTGCTCGAATAAAAGCCATGGGGTCAAAATTGGGCCCGCCCCAGTGGGTCATTGATTTTCCCTATATGCATATAATAAAATTTAAAAAATCTCTTAAAGAATTCAAAGAGCTAGAGCATGAAACATTTTCGAATGGGTGCTAACCAAGTTTCTTCAAACAAAAGCCCTGGGGTCAAAATTGGCCCAGCCCCAGGGGTCATTCATTTTCCCTATATAGTACAGTCCCTGAGGACCTTTTGTGTGCAAAAAAGGTCCATAGATAAATGTTATACCAATGTAAAGCTAAATGTTTGAAGTTTACAAAAATGTTGGGTAGACATGTCAAATCATGGTACGTTTTAAGAAATCCAAGATGGCCGCCAAATTATTGAAAAACGGCTAATACGCAATTTATTAAATAAAATTAGTTATTTTTTGTATTTATTTTGGTACAGGTGATGTGAAACTTCACATCCTATTGGAACAATATGAAAATGGACGCATTTCCATAATTTTTTTCATATTCTCTAAATTTCATAGATAAATTTGCTAAAAAATGCATGAAAAATCATTAAAAATTGATATGGGCCTGACATTTTTTCCTACCACCTTAGGCATAGCGGTGTAAATGAATATTGTTACCATATACTACAAAGACTTGAACAAGATCATACTAAAGATTCTGATATTCTTAAAGTGGGTGGGGTAACGGAAACTAAGTCTCAGTATTTTGTAAACTGGTTTGTTATGATAATTAAAACTATGAATAGTCAACATGCATTGCACTTTGGCATGTATTTAAAGATTTAAATAATTAAGAATTTTAGACTTATATTTTGTTTGTCACTATTCAACATGTTCTGTTGCCATGGCAACGGAGAAGTAAAATGAAAGACACATCTGAAACGTATGACACTTTTAGCATTTTAAGCATGTTTTTAAGAATGACACAAACTTATAGATAAATAATCTGTGCACAATGCAATGGTAACAAATTGAAAAAAAATGTAACATTAAAAGAAGTCACATTTAATTCTCGCAAATTATCAACACAGATATTTTGAAATTAGATGAATAAATTTATTTCAAGAATTTGCATCATGCATTTGCTTTTTTCAAACTGCCATACATAGAAAAAGGTCATGTCAAATGTGAATGTTGTTATGTTTGGAAAGGATAATTAATGGTGATAATAATAAGTAAAAGGCAGTCTTAAGGTAGAAATGTATATAAACATTATCAAATGTTTGAAACTGTACATAGGGTAAACATTTAAGACTTTGCAGCTAAAACGAGAAATAAATAGGTCATTGGTTCGAATTCTAGGTCAACCAATATCAAATTTTAATGACAATCAAATTTATTGTTGAGTACGGAGAGTGTCGGATGTGAAGTCCAGGCGTCTTTTGTTCCACAGACAACAGTTGTCTGGCAAAAAAGTTAGTACCGTAGCTTAGTAGAAATTGGTCATTTCTCTTTGGTTATTTATCCATGAAAGTCAGATAGTTCAACCAACCTTCAAGCTATCAATAAAGAAGTATTGAAATTGTCGTATAACCCAGACCCGTCCCTTTGATTTGAAGAAACATGGTAAAAGTCTTCTAGAAATTGTGTCACATGCTCTAAACAATGGCGTTAAAGGGATGATTTTATAGAGGATTTTACATATAAGTTAGACTATGTAAATCAATTGCTCCTTGGGAAAGGTAATTATGATTAAACAGATCATGACTTTACCAAGCTTAGAAGTTGTGTATTATTTCTATTATATGATTTGTATCGTGACAAAAATTGATATGGTCATAGAATTAATGCTTCACACTTAAATACCAAAGCATTTATTTTTTATGGAGAAGAAAGTTTTCAAAGCATTTTCTTTATAACACAAAGTAAAATGACTCCTGGGGTTAGGTCAACTTTGACCAGGTTGTCAAGATTTGAAAAATAAATTAAGTTTTTTTTTTGACAATGCTTTTAACCCAAAATCTAAATTCTGGGTATTTGGTTTTTGGAAAAAAAAATATGATTTTAAAAAGTTTTCCTATGTGTCTCCATATGAAATAAGTTGACCCTTGGGGTGGGTTAAATTTTCATTTGAATACATTTTGTACTGGTCTTTACAAGGATACAACAGAAATAATTAGCTACATGCATCAGTTTGGGAGAAGTTTTTTATTTTAGCTTATCTTTTATGTAAATTGAAGTGACCCCTGGCATAAATGAATTTGACCACAAGATCGTGATTTAAGCAAATTTAATAGTATTATATACTAGGTCCTGCAGTTATGGAGAAGAATATTTTCATGTTTTTCCTATATTTACACTGTGTAAAGAAAGTTTACTCCGGGGATTCGCAAGAAACATGAATGTGTACTTCTTGACCTTTTACCAACCATGACCTTGATGTTGTGCCATGCATATCATAAGCACATAGTCTCACGATGGTGATTATTTGTGCCAAATTATCTAAAATCTTCCATAAAGTCAAAAAGTTATGGAGAACATTTAACCTTGATCTTGGTTGCAGCGACCTGGATGTTGAGGTCTGTAAATTGTGTCGTGGTGGGGATCATTTGTGCTAAGTATTTTTAAAACCTTTGAATTGTCAATAAGTCATAGAGCAGACATGAAAAAAAAAAGTTTTTACATGGGACCGTTGAGTGTGACCTTGACCTTCAGGGTTGTGACTTGCTTATTGTGCTCTGCCAATGGTGTCACAATGTTGATCATTTCTGTCAATTTATCTTAAAAAACATTTCAGAGGTTTAAAAGTAAGAGACAGACGCGAAATGTAGATTTTTTTTATATTTGACCTGAAAGGGTGACCTTGACCTTTGGGGAAGCAATTCAATTATTGCGATCTGCACATCGTCTCATATTTTTGATCAATTGTTTCAAGCTATTTAAACAAAATTTCATAGGTTTAAAAGTTATGGAGGGGACACGAAATGTAGATTTTTATACATTTGACCTCGACCTTTGGTGAAGCAACCCAATGTTTGCGTTCTGCACATGTTCTTATACTGGTTATCAATTGTGCCAAGATATTTTTTTTAAAATTTCAGCGGTTAAAACGTTGGAGCGGACACGAAATGTAGATTTTTTTTATATTTGACCTGAAAGGGTGACCTTGACCTTTGGCGTAGCAACCCAATTATTGCGCACTGCACGTCGTGTCATAATGGTGATCCGTTGTACCCAGTTATTTCAAAACTTTACAGCGTTAAAAAAGCTATGGAGCAGACACGAAATGTAGACATTTTATTATTAAATGAAAACTTTTAACATTTGACCTGAATGTGTGACCTTGACCTGGGGGGTAGCAACCCAATTTTTGCGCTCTGCATATTATCTCATTATGGTGATTACTTGTGCAAAATTATTAAAAAAAAATTCAGGGGTTAAAAATTTATGGGGCGGACACGAAAGTGTTATGGACGGACGGACTGACAGACGGAGTCCATTCCTATAATCCCCCTTTCCGCTACACGTAAGGTGATTACTGATTAACAATGTTGGTTTAGTCCTATCTGAAAAAGCCATAATTATAAAAATCTTTTCATTTATTATTGGGAATATTTGAAATCATTACGCATCGTCAGTTCTATTTTAACTTCTGTGACTAAGATATACAATAATCCGATTTGTGCAAACAAAACAACAACAAAACAAAATTTTCTGTAAAATTTTATCAAATATAACCTATTTTTACGTCACATTAACACTTTAAAAGGCTTTGTGGCGACTTTCCTGCTTAACTGAGGAAGACTTTTAAATGTTTTCCTCCGTGCATTATTTCATAATATTGACACCTTCTGGTCATCTTTTAAGGCAAATCAGAATTACAATGTATATAAGAAAGTGAAATTTGGAACACACTAGTGTTCATGTGCATTACACGCTACCGGACAATTTGAGAAATGCTGTTTTTCCTCATCTCCAGTTACATTGAAACTATGGTTTTCATACTGCACTTTTATAATGACTTAATTAAAACAGATAATTAAAACAGAAAGCTTATATGAATTTTGGATACGTTTAGCCGCGGGTTATTTCACATGATTTATTGATATTTATTGATGATGAGAAAATAACGAAACTGTCACAGTTGATATGATTACTAATGTCTTTGAGATTTTATCTGAAAGTGACCTGTATATCAGTGGAACAAAAATCGCTCCCAAAGTTTTACAAACACATAATTTTCTTATAGCTGGTAAAAAAACGGTCGAAAACAAAGGCAAAATTTATCATTACACCAAAATTATTAAGTGCCTTTCTGATATATATAACATGTCCAAATGCGTTAAAATCAACAAATTTATATCATAGTTTTAAACATGAAAAAAGAATACTCGACATTAAATGAAATTTCAACAATTATACAAATCTAGATATGACTATGTAAAACTATTTGCATATAAACATACTCTTAAATTCTTTTCAACGTGATTTAAAACAGACCGCCATCTTCTTAAATAGTCACATATTTCTAAAGAACGAAGTGAGACTGTGGTAACAAAACTCATATTGTTTACATATCGGAATTACTTATATTGTACAATTAATTTGAGACTTTTAAGTTTTAGTTTTGTGTACATTCTTCTGTAGCTTGTTCTTAATGTATACTAGAGTTTTTGCCCTCTGCATCCGATTTTCAATAGGTAAAACAACGGAGATTCTATACAACGTTTTAGGGATTCTGTTTTTCTCTATTTTAATGTGTTTAAATGGAGGGGTTGTTTTTGGTAATAAGACAAGATGCCATTTGGTGAACAGTCCGGAGTTTGTTGATGATCATTAAAGACATACTGACCGTATAACAAAGCATTAGATGGTCTGACCTGTAGGTCACAAAATAATTTATAAATAATTTTGAGGCAACGGTGGAATATGGCCTATTTGTTTTGCGTAACAAGCCATCTATACAGGATTTATAATTTATGCTGCTCTATATTTTTAGAATAGAAGAAAGTGTCAAATATTTAACACAAAATGGTGATTTTATCCATGTTTCTCTAACTGTTACAATATTTCAGCTGGGCTTGTATTGCATTGAGATGAGAACACAATCATTTAGGTTTTCCAGATGCATCTATGGCACATTATCTTGAAGACGTTTATCATCACAACATATTGACATATTGTCTTATCGCATTTGATTTGTATTTTTTTTTTTGCTTTATTTGTTATTTATTATTATTATTTAATGACCAATAAATGAAGATGTTGAAAAGTTTTTTCTCAAATCAGGCTAAACATCAAGCATAAATTTTATTTTTCAATATAACTCTGAGTAGATTTCATTATTATTTTTTGCCTCTAAAACCACAAGCGTTTTTATTGTTTCAGTAACAGATCAGCAAAATGTTACCGATGTTTTAATTCAAATTTGTGTTTTTTCATAGAAAGAAAATGTAGTGAAATTTGAAATGATGTTTTTATGTTTCAAATGTATCCAATTTTGTAATGCATAATCATGACATTAACTTCTACAACATGCTTGAAATGATAAAACTATACATTTCCGGGTTTCTCTCATTTTACCACTTTGTTTCCATGGCAGCAGAACCAATTAATGTTGTTGATAGAATGAAAATCTACCTTTTAGAAAATTAAAACCTTAAGAACATTTAAAATGTAATCTTGTTGTTTATTCTTAGTCTTAATAATCATTTTATATCAGTTCACTAGAAATTGGGACTCAATTTTCGTGTACCCCACCCACTTTAGGAATGTCAGAATCCACATTCTTACACAATAGAAATTAAAATAAGGGTACATATAGTAAATTGTTGATCAGGTCTTTGTAAAATATGGTAAAATAATTAGTTTTCATCACTATGCCTCGACTGATAGGAAAAAATGCCAGCCCCATGTCGATTTTTGATACTTTTTCATGCTTTTTTAGCAAAATTTCTCTATGAAAACAAGAATATCTATATAAGAAAAAGGAAAAGGACCCCTTTTCATATTGTTCCAATAGGATGTGAAGTTTTAACATCACCTGTACCAAAATAAATACAAAAAATAACTAATTTTATTTAATAAATTGAGTATTAGCCATTTTTCAATAATTTGGCGACCATCTTGGCGGCCATCTTGGATTTCTCAAAACGTACCATGATTTGACATGTCTACCCAATTTTTTCGTAAACTTTAAACATTTAGCTTTACATTGGTATAACATTTGTTTATGGACCTTTTTTGCACACAAAAGGTCCCCAGGGACTGTACTAATATGCATATAGTAAAAAATTTCAAAATCTTCTTTTAAAGATTCCAATAGAGATAGAGCTAAGATATTTAACATGAAACATCTTCTAATGGGTGTCTACCAAGTTTGTTCTAATAAGAGCCCTGGGGTCGAAATTGGCCCCGCCCCGGGGGACATTGTTATCTCTACGATATAGATTTTTAGAGGCTTATGTATTTAATATTTGTAGGGATCCTGCATATGATAAACAAGATCAACAAGGAAAGGCGGCGTTCAATGAACGCAACCCCCGTTTGACCTAGCAACAAGAACCAGTGGCTAGGAGCCCAGGCGGACCCAAACAAAAATAGGACAGGGCAAAAGAAATTAGAGTATATTTGTTCGTTTGTGTGTAAGATGAAATTTTATTTCATCGAGCGGGCCTTAAAAACAGTATTCTCACGAGTGGCGTAGCAACAACAAACAAATTTTCTTTTAATTTTATGTTTAAAATAGATAAATACAGAATCCCTAAAGAACGCCCAACACGGCAAAATTGAAAATGTTGCAGGCTCGGTTTGATTGAGCCTGTTCATGGACGGTACTGGAAAGTGCAAGTTACCGTCCACGCCCCCTAGCACCGGTTTAAGCAGAATTCAACATTTAAACATGAAATAGTGAAATTTTGAATTTAAAAACATCCGCAGATGTGTTCATACGGCGGTTATCATGAAACCTTCAATGTGACACTTCCGTGCCATTCCATGAAAAGCGGCGTATGGTCCCAAAGTAATACAAGAGCGATCAGTAACCACATGTGTCGCCTCATGATGGCCAATTTCATGTTGGGACAAAGTTTGTGACAGACGGACAGACAGACGGACAGTACACAACTAGACTTGGTACTGATCATTCCTGTAAAGTTTGGATAAAATTGCACCAGTAGTTTATGAGGAGTAGTCCGGACAAGCTTTTGCGTATCTGGCAACACACAGAAAAATACACCTTTTTTATCAAAGGGCCATAACTCGGCCAAAAATCATTCAACCGGAAAACTTTTGCAATATGCGCAAGGACTTGAGCTACAGATCAATCCTGTAGTTTCATTGAAATTGCTTTAGTGGTATAAGAGAAGTAGTCCGGACAAACTTTAAAAATAAAAATTATTAAAGGGCCATAACTCTGACAAAAATCATTGAACCGGAAAATGCTGATAATATGCACAACAACCCTTGGTACTGATCATTCCTGTAAAGTTTAGATGAAATTGCATCAGTAGTTTATGAGGAGTAGTCCGGACAAGCTTTTGTGTATCTGGCAACACACAGAAAAATACACCTTTTTTATCAAAGGGCCATTACTCGGCTAAAAATCATTCAACCGGAAAACCCTTGCAATATGCGCAAGGACTTGAGCTACAGATCAATCCTGTAAAGTTTCATTGAAATTGCTTTAGTGGTATAAGAGAAGTAGTCCGGACAAACTTTAAAATTAAAAATTATTAAAGGGTCATAACTCTGCCAAAAATCATTGAACCGGAAAATGCTGACGAAATGCATAACTAGAGTTGGTACTGACCATCCCTGAAAAGTTTGGATGAAATTGCACCAGAAGTTTCTGAGGAGTAGTCCGGACAAGTTTTGTGACGGACAGACGGACAGACAGACGGACAGACAGACGACGGAGAAGTGATCCCTATATGTCGCCACTACTCCGTACAGGCGACAGAAAAAAGCGTGTGCCCTAAACGAGAAAACAATGAGCGGAACTAAATAAAATGGAATTTTGAAAGGGGATCAGAGGTTATGAAGCCTGCGTATCACAGATAAGACGTCAAAAGACAAATTCAAAAAGCAGGCAACATATCCTAAGGATTATTCAACATTATTCAAGTAGGAATATTGGAACCACCCAACTAGAAAATGCCGAAAAGTTGAAACTAAAAACACCACTAGCACAACAATAATATCGTGCTGAACGATCTTCAAGGATCGAAAATATAACACCATTGATTAAATGTACGGGGAGACTTTTTACAGCCGCCACACGGCACAAATAACACGGATTGTTTGTTTGTTTGGATTTTACGGCACGTCAACACATAAATGGCCATATCGTGCCGAATGCTAAAATAGGCTTAAACTATTATGTAAAACGTTGTAAATAAAAATAAAAAAAGAGCCATTCAGATCTTTGAATACAAGTTTATCTCTTTCAAATAATCGATGATGTTTTTTGATGGAATTGTATTAAAGAGTTCTTTGAGTGAGTTTACATTATAAAATCTGTCACGGGCTTGTGAAAAATCATGACATTCCAGAAGAAAATGCTTGACAGTAAAATTTTCATTACAGCCTACACAGAAAGGGGCATTGTCATTCGTGAGGAGATAAGAATGGGTAACTTTAGTGTGTCCAATTCGGCATCGAAGAAGAACTGTTTGATCATGGCAGTTTGACAAAGATAGAGATGGTGACACATCAAGAGATGGGTTTATATCATGAAGTTTATTAAAGACGGCATTGTCCCAATTTGCTTTCCATTCAGATGAAACGAGTTATTTATAGCCGTTCTAAAAATCACAAGCAGGTAACAATAAGTCAGTTTTTTGAAAATTTAAAGCTTGTTTAGCTAAAGCATCTACTTTTTCATTTCCTCGTATACCTACATGACTTGGAATCTAATATAATTTAACAGATTTTATTTTAGGTATATCATGAAATCGCAAAAGAAGTTTCTTCATCATGATATTGTCAGACTTTTTATTTTTAATGGATATTAAAACAGAAAGCGAGTCAGAAAATATCACAAATTTATCATGGGTATGCTGTTCTATGTATGACAATGCTAAATCTATAGCTTTTGCTTCAGCAGTAAAAATTGATGCATTATCTGGTAACCCCATACTAGAAGTAAAATCATTATCATACACAGCCGCACCTACTTTGCAACCTTCCTTTGAACCGTCCGTATAAATATGTATAAAATTTGCATGTTCTTCCTTAATTGCTAGAATCTTCTCTTTGAAATGTTCATGTGAATTTGATGTCTTTTTTATATTTGAAAGGTTAATATTTATTTCAGGGGAATTATAAGTCCAAGATGGAACATCCTCATCGTCATTTTGAAGGATACTGACAGGATTAATTTTAAGTTTATCTAAATCATCTTTTAAACGAAGGCCTAATGGTTTAATTTCCTTTGGTTTGTTAACAAATTTTTCAATATAATTTGGTTTGAAAATAATATTTTTGGCTGGATTTTTGCTATTTGATGAAATTCAAGTTGCATATTGAAGTGATAGCTTTTTTTCGACGGAGTTGAAGCGATGGTTCCCCAGCTTCCGCATATAGACTTTCTACAGGTGAGGTGCGAAATGCACGCTAAAGCTAAGCGTAAACCCTGGTGATGTATGGTATCTAGCATTTGAAGATATGATTTTTCTTGCAGACACCATATACAACAGAACCATAATCTAATTTTGATCGGATAAGACTTCTGTATAATTTCAGTAATGTGGAAAGAATTTGATCCCCAATTTGTACTTGATAAAACCTTAAGTAAATTTAAAGCTTAAAGGCATTTAGTTTTCAAATGTTTAATATGTGGTATAAAAGAAAGTTTTTTGTCAAATATAATTCCTAAAAACTTAGCTTCATCAACTACTGGAATTTTTAGAAACCAGATATGTAATGTTCAGGGTCATTATGGTGTTTCCGCAATCGACAAAAATGAACACATTGAGTTTTTGACTTTTGAAAATTTAAAACCATTTTTCTATTGCCCACATTTTGGATTTTATCTAAATTTTGTTGAAGTTGCCTTTCAATTGTTCTCATACTTTTCGATCGATAGCAGATAAGAAAATCATCTACATATAGAGAACAATCTATGCATGGTGTAAGAGCGCTAGCAATATTGTTTATTTTAAGGCCAAAAAGTTGTAACAGAAAGTATGCTTCCTTGAGGAAACACCTTGTTCTTGTTGGGGATCCTCAGAAAAAGTTGAACCAAGTCTTACTTTAAAGTGCCTATCGTTTAAAAATCCAGAAATGAAAAGAGGAAGTCTGCCTTTACGTCCAGCATTCTTTAGATCTTTTTAGGATACCATATTTCCAAGTAGTATCGTAAGCCCTTCTCAAGATCAAAGAAAATTGATACCAGGTGTTGTTTATTTACAAAGGCTTCTCTAATAAAAGTTTCAAGTCGTACAAGATGATCGTTTGTACTTCGCTGTTTACGAAAACCTGACTGAAAATTAGTAATAATTCATTATTTTCTCTAGATACCAAACTAACCGATTATTTATCATTCTCTCGAATGTTTTGCAGAGCAACTTGTCAGTGAAATTGGGCGATAATTTTTGTAGGGTCAGTTGAATCTTTCCAGGTTTAGGGATAGGAATAACCAACGCATTTTTTTCCAAGTGTTAGGAAATTCACCGGAAACCCAAATTCTGTTAAAAATTTCAAGAAAGCAAGTCAAGAGATTGGGGCGGTAAAGATGTTTAAGAAAAACTGGTAGTAAATTTCGTCCGGGCCTGCAGCACTGTCTTTTGCAGCTTTAGATTGAATAATTAAGTCGTCATAGAGAAAAGGGAATTATAGTCTTCGTCATTTCTTGAAGTAAAATTAATATGTTCTTTCTCAGCTGTACATTTGTGTTGTGAAATTCATTTGAATAATTGTTCTTTGAAGAAAGAGTTCTTTCAAATGTTTTAAGCCAAAGTCTCTGGCAATATCCGTTTTTGTTTTGGCATATTGGCCATTCACCAGTTTTTAAAGTGAAACAATTGGACACTTTTTATACTTACCACTTATTTTCCCGTACTGCATCCCAGACTTTCTTAAAATAGGAGTATTTTGAATTAATATTGAAACATATGATTGCCAGGAATTTGCGTTTCGACAACGAATTGATCTTCTAGCTTAGCTCTAAATATTCTATAATTTTCAAGGTTTTCTGTTGTTAGGGCGATGTTCAAACTTTTTTAGTGAAGCTTTACGTATGCGAACAGCTTTTTTACATTCATCGTTAAACCATGGCTTTTTGATTTGTTACTATTATTTTTTGTTAATGGAACA
>NW_026855770.1:0-42971 GCF_026571515.1 Ruditapes philippinarum
AGAAAGTGCTTATACAGTTTCAGACAAGAATTTGAATGGCCCTGAATCTTATTTGAACATATAGACATTTACGATGTGCATAATGCGTTGTGATCAGAGGAACTAAACAGAATTTTTATTTCCTTAATTTGTACATACAGTAAACATCATTATATACAACATATTATCTAAGTACCAGGAATTTCGTGCAATCAACACGGAGCTATACAACCAATACAATAATATGAATGAAAACATCTTGAATGTTAGTAATCAAGCATTTATAAGTTGATCGTTTAAAGATCTATTAAGTCATTAATTCGAAATCATATTCAAAAAGTAAATGTAATCTTATTTGGGAAGAAATAAAACCTCTCAAGAGGCTGACTGGGGAGTAGTTTAATTTGTAAATCATGCAAACTTTCCACACTTTAAAGTAATAAGTTAGGGGCTTAAAAGTTTATCATAAAAGCTGTTGAATGAATGACATATTGATAGTCGATTTGTGAAACAGATAAAGATATCAGCTGAGAACTTGACCATGCATTATTATGAATTGTAAAGGTTAGTATGTACTAACAACGCCTCCACAAAATTTTGATTCTAAAAGTTTTTACATTAAAATACTTTCTTTTCGATTACTTTGCCAAAACTGAAGGGAAAGGTCAGTGACCTGTCTGTTACACTTATGTAACAGTTACACAAGTAAGAGACCTATATCATGTGACGTGTACGTCGCCCCCGTATATTATTCATTGAAAAAATCGAAATGATAAGAAAATAGCCCGACGTTTACGATTGGTTAATATCAGCAATGAAAACAAAATTTCATTCATGTTTATAACTTCCTGGTGCCTAAAGTTAACCTATTTTACTATCAAGTTCAGTAAAAAATCCCATTCAGATTGACCGTCGATCTACAGAAAATAGAGGATATTGAATGAGTGTAGTTTAAATCATATTATGCGAGCCTCTGGCGAGCATAATATTGTTTTATTCAACGAGTTCAATAAATTTAGTATTGAATCTACACGAATATAATATTCTATTTATCACATATGTAAAATAAGAACAGTAAACTGTGAAAATGAGTAATTTTTCAATGACGCGCCCAGTGTAACGCTAACATTAGCGCGCTTTAAACGCTATGTTTCCATATAGCGCAAATGACGTCACGTCAAAGTGTTATTACACTAGTGTAATATCGTTTTTATTTGTTTGGGTCGTCAGACCAAACAAATAATGGTAGCGAAATTTCAGACTCTAATGCTGTTAATTGCAAGTGCCGAAAGTAGTCCGCTTTTTTGAAGCGGTTACTTCCCCAAAGGCCGAAAAATTCAGGGGAGATCACTGCGTAAATATGGTCACATGACAGGCGCATTAATTTTCAGGCAAAAGAATTCCCGAATGGTCGAAGATTTCTAATATTGTTTTATTCTTTTTAGATATGCATGCTTATAGTAAGCGCCATGACTATTTACACAAGTGTTAAACAACAGTTAGCGTCGTTACAAACCCTAATTTAGAATTATATGGTTTTCTTCAGGCCGTGATCGTATAAATTTCACGGTGGCCGAGGGGTTTGCGCGCTCGCTTAGGAAGCGAGAGGTCTGGAGTTTAAATCCCAGATAAGGCAACTCATTTTTTTTTTCAAATTGTTTAAGTCAAATAAACATTGGATTGAATATCAGTGTTGCAATTAGTCTTATAGCCAATCTACTACAATTTAAACGCTGGAAAGCATTGGTGGCACTACACAAAAGCAAATTGGTTTATAATCTCACAACCTTCACCTTTCTGACATTCTGAGACCCAAACAAATGAAGCTCCTTCTGTGCTTTGATTATTAAATGGCTTTATTACACTCCTGCGCCGCGGTTTATGTGATAAAGTGCATTTAAACATTTTATCAACATTATCCCATTTCTTATAAAAAAGGAAGAAAATAACGTGCGAAACGGTTTTCTTTTTTTTTTTTGTTCTTAAAAAAATCATGTGACTCGTGGTATAAGATTTATACAGGATCTGAATGCCTATAAATTATTCATACCGTAACACGGACACGACATTGAGTTTGTCATTTAAAGCTAGCTGACACGCCTTTTATGACAAATGTTCAGCATCCTCGGTAACCTATACGTACGGTGGCACAAATGTGACATGTGTGTGTTTTTATTTATCTCGTGGCCACGAGATACTATGTCGTGGCCACGAGTTACTAAGTCGTGGCCACGAGATAGCTAAGTCGTGGCCACGAGTTACTAAGTCGTGGCCACGAGTTACTAAGTCGTGGCCACGAGATAGCTTAGTCGTGGCCACGAGATACTATGTCGTGGCCACGAGTTACTAAGTCGTGGCCACGAGTTACTAAGTCGTGGCCACGAGATAGCTAAGTCGTGGCCACGAGTTACTATGTCGTGGCCACGAGTTACTAAGTCGTGGCCACGAGTTACTAAGTCGTGGCCACGAGTTACTAAGTCGTGGCCACGAGATAGCTAAGTCGTGGCCACGAGATACTATGTCGTGGCCACGAGTTACTAAGTCGTGGCCACGAGATAGCTAAGTCGTGGCCACGAGTTAATTACCCAATCAGAATACACTATATATATTATGAATTGTTTTAACGTAACAACTTACTTTTACATGCAACATTAATCTTTGAAAATACTGAAGATATTCACTTTGAACTTGTCTTTAGGATCATATTAGAAAGTCACCTTCCAAGGCCCATCAGGCATTTATTTTGACTATAGCTCTTTGTTGGCACAATTTTGTGATCGAATTGGTCAGTTTGTACGTACTATGGCCTGTTAACCTTGTTTATACGATAACATGAGAAGGAATAAGTCCTGATTTATTTTATTTGGAAGGGACATTGCCCATGGACAGTAGATAGCCTATAAGGTAAAATCCTTGTCTGATGAATAATTAAGAAGGAACAAGCCATACCCAGAAATATCATTGCACCTAGTAACTCGTGGCCACGATTTCCTAAGTCGTTGCCACGAGATAGCTAAGTCGTGGCCACGAGATACTATGTCGTGGCCACGAGTTACTAAGTCGTGGCCACGAGATAGCTAAGTCGTGGCCACGAGTTAATTACCCAATCAGAATACACTATATATTATACATTTGTATTATGAATTGTTTTAACGTAACAACTTACTTTTACATGCAACATTAATCTTTGAAAATACTGAAGATATTCACTTTGAACTTGTCTTAAGGATCATATTAGAAAGTGACACCTTCCAAGGCCCATCAGGCATTTATTTTGACTATAGCTCTTTGTTGGCACAATTTTGTGATCGAATTGGTCAGTTTGTACGTACTATGGCCTGTTAACCTTGTTTATACGATAACATGAGAAGGAATAAGTCCTGATTTATTTTATTTGGAAGGGACATTGCCCATGGACAGTAGATAGCCTATAAGGTAAAATCCTTGTCTGATGAATAATTAAGAAGGAACAAGACATACCCAGAAATATCATTGCACCTGATCAGTAGACAAGTAAAAAATTGCTGGGAAATGCAGCAATGTGATTGTCACGGCGAAAAAAAGAAAAAATACAAAAAAAAAACAGTTATAAGTATAATTTTAAGGTATCTCCAAATAGCATTGAGTTTAATTGACAGGTTAACTTGTTAAGACGGTTTTTAAGTATTGTAATGTAACTTGTTACAAGAGCCATGCATATGTAGTAGAGCAGAATAATTTATCATTCTTGTGTACTGCATACCTCTTGAGTGAGTTCTATCCACATATGAAGTTTCATGTTGATATCTCAAAAGCTTTTGTAGTTATGCTCTGGACGAAATTAAGTATGAAAAGTAACAAAGGGCAATACCCTGAAAAATAATGCACGGTAGTGTGTGCCGCACTCCTCCTCAATGAGATTTATCCACCTATGAAGTGTCACGTTAATACCTCTAACACTGTTTGAGATAAGCTCCGGACAAAAAAGTTTGAAAATAACAAAGGGCAATAACTCAAAAATTATAAAGGGTATCATTCTTGCGCACAACATTCCTCCTCAATAAGATCAATCCACCAATTAAGTTTCATGTTGACATTTCAAAGACCTTTTGAGTTATGCTCCACTCAGGTGAAAAATTAAGTATGAAAAAGTACAAAGGGCAATTACTCAAAAACTATGAAGGATAGAGTCATCACTCTTTTGCACTGCACACCTCCTGAGTGAGATCTATCTACCTATGAAGTTTCATGTTGATATTACAATGGCCTTTGTAGTTATGAAGTTGTAACCTCTAACAATTTTTGAAATAAGCTCCGGACAAAAAGTATGAAAAATAACAGAGGGCTATAACTCAAAAATTATAATGGGTAAAGTTATCATAACAGAGGGCTATAACTAAAAAATTATAATGGGTAAAGTTATCATTTTTGTGCACAACATTCCTCCTGAATAAGATTTATCCACCTATGAAGTTTCATGTTGACATTTCACAAGCTTTTTTAGAAATATGCTCCACTCAGGTGAAAAATTTAGTATGAAAAATAACAAAGTGCAATAACTCAAAAATATGAAGGGTAGAGTTATCACCTCCTGAGTAAGATCTATCCTGTACGAAATGTTACGCCCGGAATTGGGGCGGAATTTCGGCACGGATTACGCCCAGAAAGTTAAAATTCCTTTAAAATTTTTAGTATATGATAAGGGTTCATTTTACGGGCGGATTCTGGGCGGAAATGGCACGTAATTTGGCACGAAATATGTAAATGAGCAGGAAAAAATTCCATGCGGAATTTTGAACGGAAGAATTAGGCACGGAACTCTTGGCACGGATTCTGGGTGGAAATGGCACGGAATTTGGCACGAAATATGTAAATGAGCAGGAAAAATGTCCGTGCGGAAAACTGGCACGGAATCTGGACACGGAATCTTAGCACGGAATTTTGGCATGGAATAATCAGAGCAAAATTCAATAAACAGTTGTTTTTTTATTAAATTTAATTTAATTAATGATGACCATTTTGTCATGTACTTTGGACCATTGATAATTAAATAACTGGCTAAACAATTGTATTTAGACTATCTTAATTAAAGATATGCATCTAAAATTATAGTTTATATGTAATAATTAATTCAATATTCATGTAGTAAACTTCTCTATAAGCTTATGAGTAAACATACATGTATGTTTATATGATTATTCTCTTAAAATCACATCTACTTGTATTTCAATAATCCAAGTTAAGATATGAAAATTATCACAGTTTGTTTTTCTTCACAAATAAAAGATATCCTTTTTGTCTAGATACAGAATACATCCTACATTAACTTCAAGTGTCACAAACAGCTTTTTTATTGTGCAAGTATCTGTACATGACTTTTATAGGTACTGCTGCTTTCTTTGATCACCTTGATTTCAACTATTATGTTGTCTGTCACAAACCAAAACTTTCTTTCAAACTGATTATCAAAACCACAATTTTTCCTCATTATGTCAGCTAACGTCCTGTGCAAATGTTTCCTAGTGGCACATCTTGTAGTTGCGTTCACCTTTAAGGACAAAAATTACAATTGATTTAAAAAGAACGGAAACAAATTCTGCTGTTCAATGGCTAAAAATCAATTGTGTTCCATTATAATATTTTCATCTGGGGTGTTAAAACACTGTACTCAAGCAAATGCAGTTTCAAAAATACTATAGCAACATCATTTCACAGTAAGCAAATGATGTAAAAAATTGCCCATTATGAGTACTTTAGTAATTACACTTTTGATGTCAAAATTGATAATCTTTACATTATCTGGGAAACAATTGTACTCTAAAAACGGTTTGTTCAGATATTTAAAAATACATGTAATTACCTTTTCAGACTCAAAGGTAGTGACAATATTGCTGATACTATAAACACTAAGTTGGCAAATTTTCACAGTCTGCAATGGCCCAGTCTGCAATTATATATTCTCATAATTTAAATTGTATGTATATTATAACATGTGAGATCTTATAGAAATTTAGCACTGTAAAACATAAGCTCAGAGGCCAGTCTATGGACCATGACCTTTAAACAAATAATTTTGGTAATACATGCAT
Source organism: Ruditapes philippinarum (assembly GCF_026571515.1). NCBI lineage: Eukaryota > Metazoa > Mollusca > Bivalvia > Venerida > Veneridae > Ruditapes > Ruditapes philippinarum. The sequence goes on from NW_026855770.1 coordinate 6,048, forward strand.
GTACATCTAGATTTAATAATCAGATAATTATTCACAGCATGTAAATGTAGTTTGAATAATAGTTTTATCAACATTACTTTATAATTATCAACCTTATTTTATAGAAACAATTTTTGCTTACTGCCACAATATATTTTGATTGTTTATAATAACCTTTTTTTTGCATAAATGTATCTAAAAGTTGTTTACCTGAAACTTTGTACTATGATTCTTTTGTATAAAATCTTCCTCCCTCAGTTCACTCTTAGTTCATTTACAACAACCAAACATTTCCACAATCTTGTCACATTTAGATAAATGTTTTCTTTGAAAATTCCAAAATATGTACACAACATTCAAAAACAAGATGTAATCTCCAAAATTTTGCAAGATCCTTTGTGGTGGCATTCAATAGGCAGCTGACCCATATATCTGAGATTTCAAATTGTTCAACAGTTTAACTGGACGGACAGGTCCATCATTATGTGAAACAGGGATTATCCAAAAATATCAAAACAGTCACACCATCTTATTTTTACATTTATTGAGTGTAAAAACATATCAAATGATAAGTAAATGTAGAATTTGAAAATCATAATAAGTTTTTGAAAGAGAATCAAAGTGTCAATTACCTTCTTAGCTGAATAATTTGTTTTGAAATGTATACTGCTCAGACTACCTTAATAATCACATGGAACAGTCTGGTCAGTATACCAGAATGCCCCATCAGGAGATTAGTCATGCATCAGATAGAGGGAAACACAAGTGTTTATCATTAGTCTTATCTGATCTTAACCTTAGTGTCTGTAGTATTTATTTATTGGCGTCCGCGCCAAAGCGCGGCGCCCCTTTATGGAATGAAATCAGATTTTGTGAAAGGGCGACAGCAACTTCTCGAGCCTTTTAGTCGGTCATAATAAAAGCCGATCATTCCGATCGGTATGAGGGTGCTTGATTATTATTGATTAAAAATGAAATGTCGCGATATGTACAATGAATAGCGAACTGGAGGATTTCGCAATGCAAACATTTTCAAATGCAATAACCTTTTCCGTCTCCTCGGTTTTTTTATTTATCATTTTGTAGTACACAGTGGGTTATCATGGTATGTTAAAATAGAATGATGAGTTGATGACCTAAATATTCCGAAAATCTATTTATAGAGGGATGTACTCCTATCGGTAATTCCGGTCTCTCCCGGTCTATTTTGACCGGGATACTAGTGACCACACGTTTATTGTCCGGTCTCTCCCGGTTTTGGAGTAGATGTTTGATATCGTTACAGAACAGAACACATATTTTACAGATAAATAAGCTTTTTTCCAAAATGAATGTTTGTCACTTAGTTTGGTTACAATAATTAATAAACATAGATCAACTCTCAAATTTATTGATTATTATTATACATAAACATACAATTCGAAAAAAAACAACAACAACAACAATAGCATGTTTCATTTTATCTATATGAGATAAAAACAATAAATATGTACAATAATTGTGAAAAAAGGTACATTTTTATGGTTTTAATATGACACTATCAACTTTGAAACATTTTATTTAATTTGTTTTTCGTGTTTAGTAAAGATGCCGAGGAATTATTCAAAGTTACAAATTAGATTTTTTTAATAATTTAATTGATTGAGAATTTAAAAAATGATAAAGAAAAATACAAATGTACATGTACATGGTTTAAGAATAAACAATATTATACCATAATTTACTGACTATTTCCAGTTATGTTTTGACTTATAATCGTCGGTCAATATGACAATTGAATTCTTAAAATTTATTTTACAATTTTGATAAAAAAGAGTAGTAAACGTAAAAAACTCAGTATTAAAATAGCACATAAAAACACAAAAAAGAGAGGAAAACAATATTCATAAAATCTGTATTTTTGTTAGAATAGATATTACAATTTTTGTATAATAAACAATAATGCTCAACATGACATGGTAATATAACCAGCGTCATATTTTTACTAAGTGTGAACAGATACCTTAAGAGGGGGTCTTCGCTAAAAGCGATTACATAATAAGGGACAATTACGCAAGTGTGGTGTTGATCATGCGTTACACATATGGATTATAAATGATTGTATACATGTATATCCGTTGCTATTAATAACCACGATCATAAAGAAATAACAAGTAATATTCTAATCTCTAGCATGCCAATCAAAGTTCATAATGAACAATGTCTTCCGTCCGTTCATTCTGGTAAAAACCAATTAACCATTGAAAAGTTTATAAGAATATCTTGACATCATATGTCTACTAGTTCATCTTCACTTTCTGCATTTCTTGCTTGGACGCCCTTTGATGCTTTGCATCAATGCTTTTCTTGTCCTGACTTGTAAGAAATTATCAAGCACACAGTGGTTATTATATTTAACACATTAATTGTGCATGTATATAATGGGCAATAATGATTATATATGTGTTTATTGTACACAATCATAAACTAAATGGCAATAATTGATATACTAGTTTATGTGTTTATTGTAACATAATAAAATAAGTGGCAGAGTAAAGTGTAAATAATCTAGATGTATGTCTACAAATTTCCAAACAAACTTGCTAGTAGATTATGTACTATTTTATATGGCATTTAAAACATAAATTAAAGTTTAAAATATCATTCTTAAATTATTTAACAATTAATTGCTTTAATGCTACCCAAGAATTAAAAATCTATAGATACACACTGCAGGGAAGAATTACTCATGTATTTAGATATGTAGTAAATTTAATTAAATAGCATACAATTTACATTTTACTTCAGTATCTTTAGTAATGTAATAAGCTATGTGATATAGAAAATTAAATAAAATTTTGCATTCAGATTTTAGCTCTTTTGAAAATTAAATTAAGGAATCAGTTTAAATAACACTTTGATTATTTCGCCTATTATCTTTAAATTGTTCAATTTCTATTCTTGTGTACTGACTTAAAGAAGTATTGAGTGAAAACTTCCACACATAAAAAGTTTAAAATTTCCACCTCAAATGACTAAGATTGAAATTTGGCCCGACAGAAAAATCAAAGTTCTGAATTCCGCCCCATTCTATCTCAAGAAAAAGTTAAGTTTGAAATTCCATCCTAGATAAAATGTACAAGTACAAAATTCCGCCCGTAATAAAATTCCGCCCGGAACGGTTCTTGTTTTACGCCCAGAAATGTTTTCCGTGTGGGGCGGACTGACACGGAATTTGCTTTTCCGTGCTTAGTCCGCCCAGAAAGCAATGATTCCATCCCAATTCCGTGCCATTTACGCCCAGAATCCGTGCCAAAATTTCGTACAGGATCCACCTATGATGGTTCATGTTATATCTCAAAGGCCTTTGTAGTTATACTCTGGGACAAAAATTAAGTATGAAAAATAACAAAGGGCAATAACTGAAAAACAATGCACGGTAGGTTATCATTCTTGCGTGCTGCAATCCTCCTCAATGAGATCTATCCACCTATGAAGTTTCAAGTTATTCCCTCTTACACTTTTGAGATAAGCTCCGGACAAAAAGTATGAAAAATAACAAATGTCAATAACTCAAAAATTATAAAGGGTAGAGTTAACATTCTTGTGCACGACATTCCTCCTTAATAAGATATATCCACCTATGAAGTTTCATATTGACATTTCAAAAGCTTTTTTAGAGATATGCTCCACTCAGGTGAAAAATTTAGTATGAAAAATAAAAAAGGGCAATAACTCAAAATTATGAAGGGTAGAGTTATCACCCTTATGCACTGAACACTTCCTGAGTGAGATCTATCTATATATGAAGTTTCATGTTAAAATCTCAAAGGATTTTGTATTTATACTCTGGACAAAAATTAAGTATGAAAAATAACAAAGGGCAATAACTGAAAAATAATGCACGCTCGGTTATCACTCTTGTGTGCAGCACTCCTCCTCAATGAGGTCTATCCACCTATGAAGTTTCAAGGTGTTACCTCTAACACTTTTTGAGATATGCTCCACTCAGGTGGAAAATTTAGTATGAAAAAAAAAACAAAGGGCAATAACTCAAAAAATACATGTATGAAGGGTAGAGTTATCACCTCCTGAGTAAGATCTACCTCTAACACTTTTTGAGATATGCTCCGGACAAAAAGTATGAAAAATAACAAATGTCAATAACTAAAAAATTATAATCAGTACAGTTATCATTCTTTTGCACAACATTCCTCCTCAATAAGATCAATCCACCGATGAAGTTCATGTTGACATCTCAAAGATTTTTTTTAGTTATGCTCCACTCAGGTGGAAAATAAAGTATGCAAAATTACACAGGGCAATTACTCAAAAACTATGAAGGGGTAGAGTTATCACTTTTTTGCACTGCACACCTCCTGAGTGAGATCTATCCATCTTAAAGGCTTTTTGAGTTATGCTCTGGACTAAAATTGAGTTTAAAAAAATAACAAAGGGCAATAACTGAAAAATTAAATAGGGTAGAATCATCATTGTTGTGCACTGCACTTCTCCTAAATATGATTTATCCACCTATGAAGTTTCAAGTTGATACCTCAAATACTTTTTAAGATATGGTCCGGACCAAAATGAGGACGGAAGGACAGACTGAAGGAAGGACAGGCGGACGGACGGAGACTAATTTTATATCCCCAACCGCCTTTTCGGCGGGGGATAATTAAACATTTTCCAGCTTATAGCTAAAGGAAACTCAGAATTTTGCTCACAATAATGAGACATGAATTCTGAATGAAGTTCAGAAGACTTTGTGTAAAAGACTGATTTACGGACCAAATTAAGTTATTGTACAACCTGGTACATGTATGGTAAATGCTTACTGTGAAACGCATATGGAAAACGAAGTCTCATTTTAGGGAAAAAATGTTTTATTGCGCAAGAAAATGAAATTATTCAAAAAAGACAACAAGAAAAGCATTGATGCAAAGCATCAAAGGGCGACGCCAAAAGAATTTGACCTAAATACTTAACAAAAGATGTGTACTTTATAGCTGTATCATTTCATGTGACCTGGAGGCTAGGCCCAGTTTAAGTTGAAACTCAAACCAAAAAGAATAGACACTGTCTTGCCAAGATGCAAAGACAATTTATAGTCAATTAACCAATCTTAAGATTTATTTTACCAGATACAAGGATACCTGAGTCATCATCATATAATCACATGCACGAGTATCGAACCTGGGAAGAAAATCTTATCATATTTTTTCTTCCCAGGTCTGATACTTGTACCTGTGCATATAATAAAGCTTAGTATTGCTTAGGGTTGCAGACATGTCATTGACATATTTTAGACATAAAAGAGGACCTAAAATGAACATCAGGGAGACACCATAGGTACTCAGAGCAGAAGTAGAAGGAGTACCAGCCACATCAACCAGCTGCTATCAGAGATAAGACTTGAACCATGTAAGAATGTCATTACATATGGCAGATGCTTGAAGTTCCATTAAGAAGAAGAAAAAGAACTTCTTCATGTGCAGTATAGTGTGATCAACTGTATCAAATGCTTTTGTAGATCTAACAGTATCATGCAATACTGCCTTTGTCCATTTCAAATTAAATGCACTTTATTAAATGAATAAAACATGTGCCAGTCGCAAAACCACTTCTAAACCCTGACTGAAACTGCCTGACCATGACTCGAACACATGACTTTCAGAAGACCAACTGAGCTATCTGGCCGGCTACACATTTTCTCTTAAATAATGAAACAGTTCTAAACCACAACATATTTCTCCACTATATTGATTAATGTCCTTGAATTTCTGATGTTAACAGAGCATAGTGAGTTAAACTCATGGTTATATGCAGTCACAGGATGATAAAAACTTTCAGCTTCACCATAACTCAAACCTGTGACCCACAGAATAATGTACTGAGCTATCTGGCCACTTACACATTTTCTAATTGATAAGAAATTTTATGAAGACTGATTTGTATTTTGCATCATAGAGGGCACCGGGCGAAAACATGAAAATTATGCAACCAACGAACCACTTCGTGGTAGATTGTATTTTCATGTTTTCATCTGGCGCCTGGTTACTTTTTGTACTTTGTTGGTTTTCATGTGGCACATTAAATCACCCACTATAAATTTAGTGTACAAATTTATTCAAGGGCAAGTAACAATCTACTCTATGAAAAGTATGTTGTCGGGTTGACTCAGGAGACCTGGAGATTGAGACCGGTGTCCCTCCATTACAAATAGATAAGGCAGAAGCTGTCCATTTCAAACTATGCACATGTTAGAAAAAAATAGAACGTTTTACTATTCAGAATATGATTTGTTTTGAGACTTCAATTATATTGCTGGATCCAAGATTCAGGACATTTTCAATCATTTATAACTTTAAATGAAAGTCTCATCCCTTTAATAATCAAAGCACAGAAGGCGCTGAATTTGTTTGGGTCTCAGAAAGTAAGAAAGGTACAGGTTTTGAGATTATATGTATAGTGCCACCAATGCTTTCCAGTGTTTTAACTGTAGTAAATTGGCTATAAGACTAATTGCAACACTGATATTCAATCCAATGTTTATTTGACTTAAACAATTTGAAAAAAAAATTAGTTGCCTTTACTGGGATTTGAACTCCAGACCTCTCACTTCCTAAGCGAGCGCGAAAACCCTACAGCCACGGTGAATTTATATTTAAACGGCCTGAAAAAAACCATATTATTCTAAATTAGGGCTTGTAACGACTTTAACTGTTCTTTAACACAGATGTAAATAATCCTGGAGCTTACTATAAGCATGTATATTTATAAAGAATCAAAGGGCTACAAGTTCTGTGGTATTTTCTTATCTTTGCAATCTAAATCGTACTGTATAGCTGTATGTATTTTCCTGTATAAGTTTATTTTTATGTATTATAATTCATTTTGCAAGGCACCATAGTTTGATACATACGGAATTCTGCATAACTAGAGTTGCATCGAAAAATCATTTATGTTCATTTTTTACGACAGTCACACTTTATCCTTGCATATCATGGCTACTTCCTTAACAAAGACACTTAAAAAAGAATTAAAAAAAAAAAAGAAGTTTCCTCGACTGGGATTTGAACTCAAGACCTCTCACTCACTAAGCGAGCGCCTCACTCACTAAGCGAGCGCGTTACCACTGCACCACGGAGAAGTTATACAAAAACAGGCTGAATAACATCAAGTCATTCTAAATTTAGAACTTGCATTGCATTTCATGTTTGTAATCCTTATTAATTTCGAGGTATTTTGTTCAGGATAAACCTGTTGTTTAAAATTGAAGTAAATAATTTAGCAAAAATCTTCTCGCCCAAACAGTCCGACATGTAGAATCTTTATATTCCACTACTCAGTTAGCGTAGTATTCGGTACGACATCGCTAAAAATAGCATTTTCATTGATAAAATCATATTCATCCGCGTAATTTGTGATTGTGCATTTATTGACAATTCTATAAGCCAACGCTATTTTTAAACTTTGAATGCGTTGTAATTTGTTGGATACTTGTAACAAAATAAAAAAAATTCTTTCTTTTAAATCGCTAGTTTTAAGCTGTTTTGAGAACTACTTGTTGTTAGGTTTGTTGTAAACTTCTGTGTCAGAGATTGAATGTTCGCTTTGTATTTACTTATTTTCGATCAGAAAATGCAATAAAACAATATTAGAAATCTCCGACCATTCGGGAATTATTTTGCTTGAACATTAATGTGCCTGTCTTTGACCATCTTTACGCAGTGATCTCCCCTGAATTTTTCGGCGTTAGTGTCCATATTAAGGGAAGTAACCGCTTCAAAAAAGTGGACTACTTTCTGCATTTGGAATTAGCAGCATTAGACTCTGAAATTTCGCTACCATTATTTGTTTGGTCTGACGACCCAAACAAATAATAATGACATAACTTTAACTCTTTAAATTCAGAAATATTATAAATCTCATCATATCAATATACTAAGATATACATGTATGCACATAACATTAATAATTCCCAGTTTCTATTAAATAAATATGAAATCCTAACATTAACATTGGTACTAATGGATGGAATTCAAAATCTAGTAGAAAGGAAACTATAATATATAAACTATGTTATAGATACTATTATTAGCCAGCTAACACTGGGTATAAACATCTTTAACCTGTAGACTGATCATGTATTATCATTTATAAATTTAAATGCAAGTCTCATCCATCATAACTGTAAGTCTTTAAATACAGAAATACACATTATATCCATATACTATGATACACTTGTTAAACATTACATAAATAATTCTCAGGTTCCATTAAAAATAAATATAACATCCTATTAACATTGGTGTTTGGGTGGAATTCATAATCTTGTAGAAAGAAAACTATAATGTACATGATATTGTATAGTATAAAAGTAAAAAAAAAATCTCAATAAAATTATATAATAAAGATTAAGTTGTGTGAGTTTCTAAAAATTAAATGCATATCTCTTACAGTAACAAATACTGTCCCTCATTAGACTTTACTATAAAACTAACTGTACTGTATATATATCAAGTGTTTAAAATGAGCACCCATATCACGGATTTAAATTACAATTTCAATTAAAGTCCGTGCCCATATGTATAGCTTAAATATTCTACCTTTTCATTTTTACCAAAGGTTATTTTATGAGCAATTTACATACAAACACATAGAAAATAATAATTTCACATATTGATTAGAATATTCCTCTAGCAGAATACCTATAGTATATGTGCTAAATGAACAAACTAGAAAAATCTGGTCTAAGGTATATAAAGCCAGTAAAAAATATATATCAATATTCACTCATCATGGCCCCTATGCTTTGTATTGGTTAGAGTGCATATTGGGTGTTCTTCGTAAATAAGAAAGCTAAAAAGGAGCGGAGCTTGCGAAGCACTAATGATTAATACCTTACAACTGGTAAATTTATGAAACAAAAATAGTAAGTAATACCTAACTTCAACCTAAGATAGACAGAAAAGAACAGATAATTTAGTAAACATGAGTTACTTCCCCTTAAAATAGAGAAAGCCTGAAACCCAAAAGAACACCCCAAACATCAAAATTAAGAAATGTTGCAGGCTCAGTTTTATTAAGCCATGCAAATTCATGGTAAAGTATTCATAAAAAAATAGATGGCCATGTTACAGCAGTTTTTGCAGAAAATCGGATAGCTTTCAACATCCGGATACTGGTACACCTTGTAAAAACAACTATTCTGTGCAACAGATAAACGTAATATATAAAATTAATAGGATAATCGTTTATAACAGTCCATTACCTATCCTTATACTAATTGGCAGGTGAACTTTCTTCTTGTAGGAAAATTTTGAAAATATATAAATGAATGAACGGTATCAATGTAGACCACAACGATATTCGAAATCCGGGTTTTAGTATTCAAACTTCTCAAGTGTGTCGAAAGGATTTGCGAAATTGTGTAAATATATCACGCTGATATCTCGCGTGTTGATAAAAATACTGTAATGTATATGATTTGAAAGGAAAATGTTTCTATGTAACTTTTCACGGAAATGGGCTGTACAATGATTTCGTAAAAAGCCAATAAAATGTCGGCTGTAGAAATCGAAAGGAATTTTGTCACGTGACTTTTGCCCATGCTACCGAAAACTACCCATCACAATATCACGGCGTTGAGACGCCGTGAAATGACATCTAATAATTTTGAGGTCATTGGGTCAAACATCAGGGTCCCAGTGACGCTAAATGTAAAATTATTGACCAGTCAATAAGTAGTACAAGTAAAATATTGCTGGGAATGCAGCAATATGATTGTCACGGCGAAAAACACCCCCCCCACACACACACAAAAAAACAACAACAAAAAACAGTTATATAAATACATGACAAGTAAAAAATTGCTGGGAAATGCAGCAATGTGATTGTCACGGCGAAAAAAAGAAAAAATACAAAAAAAAAACAGTTATAAGTATAATGTTAAGGTATCTCCAAATAGCATTGAGTTTAATTGACAGGTTAACTTGTTAAGAAGGTTTTTAAGTATTGTATTGTAACTTGTTACAAGAGCCATGCATATGTAGTAGAGCAGAATAATTTATCATTCTTGTGTACTGCATACCTCTTGAGTGAGATCTATCCACATTTTCATGTTGATATCTCAAAGGCTTTTTGTAGTTATGCTCTGGACGAAATTAAGTATGAAAAGTAACAAAGGGCAATACCTGAAAAAAAATAATGCACGGTAGGTGTGTGCCGCACTCCTCCTCAATGAGATTTATCTTAGACTTATGAAGTTTCATGTTAATACCTCTAACACTGTTTGAGATAAGCTCCGGACAAAAAGTTTGAAAAACAAGCAATTATCATAGTATTGCAAGCAATCCATAAGTCCCCTACCGGTTAGAACCCCATCAGCATTCTGAAGGGCAATTGGCCATTCACTAATGTTTAAGTAAATTTGTTGGAAATGTTCTTTAAAAGTGATCACAGGAAAAAGTTTTTATGAACAGACAGACAGACGGACTGAAGGACACTCTAAAGTTAATATTTGAAACATCCCTGTTACCAAAATATAACATTTTAAAAAGCAAAATTCTTAAAGAGGAGATAAATTTTCAGCTCTTTTAGACTAATCACAAATATTGTTATATTTGCCATGTTTTAAGCCTATTTGTTGCCAAGGCAACCAATATTTTTTCAAAATAGGAAGAACAGATAAGACATGCATAATCTCAAGACTGCCATCTACCCACATGTCAAGTTTCATAAAAATATTTCCAGTACTTTTTGAGTTATCACTGGATTCAGTTTATGTGTAAAATTTGCCATATTTTCAGTCTATGTGTTGCCATAGCAACCAGAATTTTCAACATAGGAAGAAAAGAAAAAGACGTGTATAATCTCCAGACTGCCATCCACACATATTTACAAGTTTCATAAAAATATTTCTATTACTTTTGCATTAACACTGGATCCAGTTTATGTGTAAAAATTGCCATATTTTCAGTCTATTTGTTGCCATAGCAACCAGAATTTTTCAACATAGGAAGAAAAGAAAAAGACGTGCATAAATCTCCATACTGCCATCTATCCATATATCAAGTTTCATAAAAATATTTCCAGTACTTTTTGCGTTATCACTAGATCCAGTTTATGTGTAAAATTTGCCATATTTTCAGCCTATTTGTTGCCATAGCAACCAGAATTTTCAACATAAGAAGAAAAGAAAAAGACGTGCATAATCTCCATACTGCCATCTATCCATATATCAAGTTTCATAAAAATATTTTCAGTACTTTTCAAGTTATCGCGGGATCCGGTAGGGGACTAATAACAAAGGGCAATAACTCAAAAATTATAAAGGGTATCATTCTTGCGCACAACATTCCTCCTCAATAAGATCAATCCACCAATGAAGTTTCATGTTGACATCTCAAAGACCTTTTGAGTTATGCTCTACTCAGGTGAAAAATTAAGTATGAAAAAGTACAAAGGGCAATTACTCAAAAATTATGAAGGATAGAGTCATCACTCTTTTGCACTGCACACCTCCTGAGTGAGATCTATCTACCTATGAAGTTTCATGTTGATATTTCAATGGCTTTTGTAGTTATGAAGTTGTAACCTCTAACAATTTTTGAAATAAGCTCCGGACAAAAAGTATGAAAAATAACAGAGGGCTATAACTCAAAAATTATAATGGTTAAGTTATCATAACAGAGGGCTATAACTCAAAAATTATAATGGGTAAAGTTATCATTTTTGTGCACAACATTCCTCCTTAATAAGATTTATCCACCTATGAAGTTTTATGTTGACATTTCACAAGCTTTTTTAGAAATATGCTCCACTCAGGTGAAAAATTTAGTATGAAAAATAACAAAGGGCAATAACTCAAAAATATGAAGGGTAGAGTTATCACCTCCTGAGTAAGATCTATCCACCTATGATGGTTCATGTTATATCTCAAAGGCCTTTGTAGTTATACTCTGGGACAAAAATTAAGTATGAAAAATAACAAAGGGCAATAACTGAAAAACAATGCACGGTAGGTTATCATTCTTGCGTGCTGCAATCCTCCTCAATGAGATCTATCCACCTATGAAGTTTCAAGTTATTCCCTCTTACACTTTGAGATAAGCTCCGGACAAAAAGTATGAAAAAATAACAAATGTCAATAACTCAAAAATTATAAAAGGTAGAGTTAACATTCTTGTGCACAACATTCCTCCTTAATAAGATATATCCACCTATGAAGTTTCATATTGACATTTCAAAAGCTTTTTTAGAGATATGCTCCACTCAGGTGAAAAATTTAGTATGAAAAATAAAAAAGGGCAATAAACTAAAAAAATTATGAAGGGTAGAGTTATCACCCTTATGCACTGAACACCTCCTGAGTGAGATCTATCTATATATGAAGTTTCATGTTGATATCTCAAAGGCTTTTGTAGTTATACTCTGGACAAAAATTTAGTATGAAAAATAACAAAGGGCAATAACTGAAAAATATTGCACGCTCGGTTATCACTCTTGTGTGCAGCACTCCTCCTCAATGAGGTTCTATCCACCTATGAAGTTTCAAGGTGTTACCTCTAACACTTTTTTGAGATATGCTCGACTCAGGTGAAAAATTTAGTATGAAAAATAACAAATTTGGCAAATAATCTCAAAAAAATACATGTATGAAGGTAGAGTTATCACCTCCTGAGTAAGATCTACCCTAACTAACTTTTTGAGATAATGCTCCGGACAAAAAGTATGAAACAAATATCAATAACTAAAAAAATATAATCAGTTACAGTTTTATCATTCTTTTGCACAACATTCATCCTCAATAACATCAATCCACCGATGAAGTTCATGTTGACATCTCAAAAAGATTTTTTTTAGTTATGGCTCCACTCAGGTGGAAAATAAAGTATGCAAAAATTACAAAGGGCAATTACTCAAAAACTATGAAGGGGTAGAGTTATCACTTTTTTGCACTGCACACCTCCTGAGTGAGATCTATTCTATCTTAAAGGCTTTTTGAGTTATGCTCTGGACAAAAATTGAGTTTGACAAAAATAACAAAGGGCAATAACTGAAAAATTAATGTAGGATAGAATCATCATTGTTGTGCACTGCACTTCTCCTAAATATGATTTATCCACCTATGAAGTTTCAAGTTGATACCTCAAATACTTTTTAAGATATGGTCCGGACTAAAATGAGGACGGAAGGACAGACTGAAGGAAGGACAAGGAAAAAAACATTTTCCAGCTTATAGCTAAAGGAAACTCAGAATTTTGCTCACAATAATGAGACATGAATTCTGAATGAAGTTCAGAAGACTTTGTGTAAAAGACTGATTTACGGACCAAATTAAGTTATTGTACAACCTGGTATGGTAAATGCTTACTGTGAAACGCATATGGAAAACGAAGTCTCATTTTAGGGAAAAAATGTTTTATTGCGCAAGAAAATGAAATTATTCAAAAAAAGACAACAAGAAAAGCATTGGATGCAAAAGCATCAAAGGGCGACGCCAAAAGAATTTGACCTAAATACTTAACAAAAGATGTGTACTTTATAGCTGTACCATTTCATGTGACCTGGAGGCTAGGCCCAGTTTAAGTTGAAACTTAAACCAAAAAGAATAGACACTGTCTTGCCAAGATACAAATACAATTTATAGTCAATTAACCAATCTTAAGATTTATTTACCAGATACAAGGATACCTGAGTCATCATCATATAATCACATGCACGAGTATCGAACCTGGGAAGAAAATCTCTTATTTTTTCTTCCCAGGTCTGATACTTGTACCTGTGCATATAATAAAGCTTAGTATTGCTTAGGGTTGCAGACATGTCATTGACATATTTTAGACATAAAAGAGGACCTAAAATAAACATCAGGGGGACACCCAATAGGTACTCAGAGCAGAAGTAGAAGGAGTACCAGCCACATCAACCAGCTGCTATCAGAGATAAAACTTGAACCATGTTAAGAATGTCATTAACATAGATGCTTGAAGTTCCATTAAGAAGAAGAAAAAGAACTTCTTCATGTGCAGTATAGTGTGATCAACTGTAATCAAATGCTTTTGTAGATCTAACAGTATCATGCAATACTGCCTTTGTCCATTTCAATAATTAAATGCATGCTTTATTAAATGAATAAAACATGTGCCAGTTCCGCAAACCCACTTCTAATAAACCCTGACTGAAACTGCCTGACATGACGGTTGGGACTCGAACTAGTTCATGATCTCTTCATTGTAAGAATCTCAACTATGGCTATTCTGTGGCCGGTTCTCAAACGATGGTCTTCTGCTGGTTATTAGTAATGCCATCAGTTCTTAAAAGCATACAACATTATATATGTCATCTTCTTATTCTTATATTCAAGAGATTACTGATTCATTTGTGATATCTGTTGATTACATCGTTCACCAATAGAGCACTTAAGTGCCCAGGAACTTAATGAGCAGTCCTTTTCTTCCTTTCTTCATTTATAGTGGCAGTCTTACAGGAATAGATAAAATCTTCAGTTCACCATTACTCAAAGCCTGTGATCCCACCATGGATATATGTTTAACTGTTCGTGAGCTATCTGGCCACTTGGACACATATTTCTTTCTTGCCCTAGAATTATGCTGACATGCTTCCTAACCATGACCAGCTATTAATCATGATTTCAAATTATCATCAGGATCACATTCTAAGGTCTCAATCTATATATTAAGGTATAGCACCACATAAGAAATCGCGTTATCTTATCTACTATATATGTCTTAATTAAGATAAGGAGCTTATTCTTACTATACGCATTCTGTTATATATTATTTATGTTATCTCTAAAAAAAAGGTGCATTAGAGAATCATCGATTAAATGTATCGAGTGTTTGCTGGCCAACAATCTCATTTCACTTACAAGGAGCAATCACATATTAAAAGTGAACATATATGTTGACTGATTTTTATGCATGTACAAGATTAGTCTATTTGTCTAGTATACTGATGTTAAAAACTAAACGCTTTAATTCTATGAATAAGAAATAATTGATGAAGACTGATTTGTATTTATTGATGCTTTATACAGCCTGCTTGTAGTTCGTCATGTAGATGGTGTCTGCTTGGGCCGCAAAACAATGAAAATTATGTCTAACACAAACCACATTCGTGGATAGATTTTTGGATCTACTTATTTCATGTGTTTCAATCCTGTGCGGCCTGGTTACTTTTTGTACTTTGTTTGGTTTTCATGTGGCACATTAATTCACCTTCCTTCATCAATTATTGCTTTACCTTGGTTAGTCTTTTTGTTGGAAAACTTAAAAATTTTTTATTTCACAATTTTGTGCAATGCTGTAACAATCGTAACTCTCATGAAAAGTATGTTCTTGTCGGGGTTGACCTTTCAGGAGGACAGCTTGGAGATTTTGAGACGGTGATCCCTGCCGGATTTACAAATAGACTAAGGGCAGAAGGCTGTCCCATTTCAAATCTGTATGCTATCATGTATTAAGAAAAAATAGAAATGTAACTATATCAGAATATGATTGTTTGGTTTGTAGACTTTATCAATTATATTGCTGGATCCAAGATTCAGGACATTTTCAATCAATGTATTATCATTTATAACTTTAAATGAAAAGTCTCAATCCCTTTAATAATAATGACATAACTGTAACTCTTTAAATTCAGAAATATTATAAATCTCATCATATCAATATACTAAGATATACATGTATGCACATAACATTAATAATTCCCAGTTTCTATTAAAATAAATATGAAATCCTAACATAAACATTGGTACTAATGGATGGAATTCAAAATCTAGTAGAAAGAAAACTATAATATATAAACTCTGTTATAGATACTATAATTAGCCAGCTAACACTGGGTATAAACATCTTTAACCCTGTAGACTGATCATGTATTATCATTTATAAATTTAAATGCAAGTCTCATCCATCATAACTGTAAGTCTTTAAATACAGAATACACATTATATCCATATACTATGATACACTTGTATGAACATTACATAAATAATTATCAGGTTCCATTAAAAATAAATATAACATCCTATTAACATTGGTGTTTGGGTGGAATTTCATAATCTTGTAGAAAGAAAACTATAATGTTACATGATATTGTATAGTATAAAAAGTAAAATAATCTTAATAAAAATTATATAATAAAGATTATAGTTGTGTGAGTTTCTAAACATTAAATGCATATCTCTTACAGTAACAAATACTGTCTCTCATTAGACTTTACTATAAAACTAACTGTATATATATCAAGTGTTTAAAATGAGCACCCATATGTATAGCTTAAATATTCTTACCTTTTCATTTTTAACCAAAGGTTATTTTATGAGCAATTTAAATACAAACACATAGAAAATAATAATTTCACATATTGAAATTAGAATATTCCTCTAGCAGAATACCTATAGTATATGTGCTAACTGAACAAACTAGAAAAATCTGGTCTAAGGTATATAAAGCCAGTAAAAAAATATATATCAATATTCACTCATCATGGCCCTCTATGCTTTTGATTAATACCTTACAACTGGTAAATTTATGAAACAAAAATAGTAAGTAATACCTAACTTCAACCTAAGATAGACAGAAAAGAACAGATAATTTAGTAAACATGAGTTACTTCCCCTTAAAATAGAGAAAACCTGAAAACCCAAAAGAAACACCCCAAACATCAAAATTAAGAAATGTTGCAGGCTCAGTTTTATTAAGCCATGCAAATTCATGGTAAAGTATTCATAAAAAAAAATAGATGGCCATGTTACAGCAGTTTTTGCAGAAAAATCGGATAGGCTTTCAACATCCGGATACTGGTACATCCTTGTAAAAACAACCATTCTGTGCAACAGATAAACGTGAAATATATAAAAATTAATAGGATAATCGTTTATAACAGTCCATTACCTATCCTTATACTAATTGGCAGGTGAACTTTCTTGTAGGAAAATTTTGAAAATATATATAATGAATGAACGAATGGATACATGTACGGCATCAATGTAGACCACAACGATATTCGAAATCCGGGTTTTAGTATTCAAACTTCTCAAGTGTGTCGAAAGGATTTGCGAAATTGTGTAAATATATCACGCTGATATTTCGCGTGTTGATAAAAATACTGTAATGTATATGATTTGAAAGGAAAATGTTTCTATGTAACTTTTCACGGAAATGTACGGTGTCCTTATCGTGCCATTTAGAATGTCGTCCGTCGCGTCTAAGGGTAGACACACGACAATGCGAAGTGACATCGCGACAATGCGAAGCGACGCTCGACAACGCGAAGCGATATGCGACAATGCGAAGCGACGCTCGACAGTGTCAAACGATATGTCGCACTGTCGCCTAGAAATGTCGCGGTAAAAAAGGGCGACATTTAAGAAATGTCGCTTCGCGTTGTCGAGTGTCGCTTCGCATTGTCGAGCGTCGCTTCGCGTTGTCGCGATGTCACTTCGCGTTGTCGCGATGTCACTTCGCGTTGTCGCATTGTCACTTCGCATTGTCGAGTGTCGAGGTTGGTAGAAGTGCATACCACGACACTCGACAATGCGAAACGACAACGCGACAATGCGATACGACGCTCGACAATGCGAAGTGACACTCGACATCGCGAAGCGACATTTTTAAAATGTCGAGTAAATGTCGCGTTATTTTTATGATTTTTACACCGCGACGCTCAACATTGCGAAGCGACACTCGACAATGCGAAGCGACACTCGACAACGCGAAGCGATACTCGACAACGCGAAGCGACACTCGACAATGCGAAGCGACATTTGGAATAATATCGTATCGCATTGTCGTGCGTCTACCGGTGCTTGGTCAGAATTTACTAACTCACCGACAAACGGTGCGATCATGGAAGGGGTCGCACTAAACTGCTGACGAATTAGCTGACGATATAGAATATATAGGAAACTGCTGACCAGTTAAACAAAGAAGGATTATCGAAAACTGCTGACCAGTTAGATAAAGAAGAGAAAACAATGAAGGTGTCAAATTGCCGTTGGTGATATTACAGGCGAGGTCGAGAAATACTTGATAAAATGTTTTTTCAAGATGTCAATATTACAAATGATACATATTAATTATAAAAAATTCAATTGATATATACTGTATATTTCTCAATTTATTTTGATATAATATTTTATTTAAGTACCTTAATGAATTTTCTTCTATGTGTTATATATTGGTTAAAAATTTAAAAATGTAGTCAAAATATGATGTACGAAAAATCATTATTTGTTTCAAGTATGTATAAAACTATGCATCATAGGTTAAAATATATACATGTACATATACGTAATGTATATTTTAACAAAATATAATTATTATGTCGTATTGAGTGCAAATATGAAATAAAGTGATTTCTGTTTCCTTATTTGTTGTTCGTATAATTGTATAAGTAATATTGAACAAAAATTAATAATGTGCTAATTGTTATAGTTAATAAGCTTTTATTACATTATAAACAACATGTTTCCACAGATATATCCATTAAACTGATAATTTATCGAGATCGATATGCCCCAAGGTCATATTAAAAATCGATTTCACACGCGACGTGTCATTCTTGATTTATCTATGACAAAATACAATAAACAGTCAAAAATATGTTATTAAAATGCTGACCATATTGTAGAATCTGCTGAAAAGTTAGATATATAGAGAAAAATATATTTAAATGCTACGAAATTGTTACTCATTATGCAAATTTTATATATTTTATAAAAATAATGTCGACATTTAATTAAGTAAAAACACTGCTGACCAATTTAATGTTAATTCAAATTGATTTAAGCCGTAAAACTCTCTTATTCTATATGGTCAGCAAATTTAACGCTCTTTACATTCAGGCGAGAAAATGCTGACCAGTTAAACATATAGTAGAATCTGCTGACCAGTTAGATATATAGGGAAACTGCTGACCAGTTAGATATATAGAGAAAATATATTTTGCCGTGAAATTGTAATTCATTTTATAATGTATGCAAATTCAATTTATTTTATAAAATTATGTCGACATTTAATTAAGTAAAAACACTGCTGACCAATTTAATATTATTTCAAAATTGATTTCAGCCGTAAAAGTCTTCTTATTCTATATGGTCAGCAAATTTAACGCTCTTTACATTCAGGCGAGAAAATGCTGACCAGTTTAAACATATAGTAGAATCTGCTGACCAGTTAGATATATAGGGAAACTGCTGACCAGTTAGAAATATAGAAAAATATATATTTTGCCGTGAAATTGTTACTCATTTTATAATGTATGCAAATTTTATATATTATATAAAATCATGTCGACATTTAATTAAGTAAAAAACACTGCTGACCAATTTAATGTTAATTCAAATTGATTTAAGCCGTAAAACTCTTCTTATTCTATATGGTCAGCAAATTTAACGCTCTTTCACATTCAGGCGAGAAAATGCTGACCAGTTAAACATATAGTAGAATCTGCTGACCAGTTAGATATATAGGGAAACTGCTGACCAGTTAGATATATAGAGAAAAATATATATTGCCGTGAAAATTGTTACTCATTTTATAATGTATGCAATTCAATATACTTTATAAAATTATGTCGACATTTAATTAAGTAAAAACACTGCTGACCAATTTAATATTATTTCAAATTGATTTAAGCCGTAAAAGTCTTCTTATTCTATATGGTCAGCAAATTTAACGCTCTTTTACATTCAGGCGAGAAAATGCTGACCAGTTAAACATATAGTAGAATCTGCTGACCAGTTAGATATATAGAGAAAAATATATGCCACGTGATCTTAAAGTATGAAGACATGGGTTTTACAGTCAGTAATTTTTGTGGAATAAAATGCAAATTAAAAAGTTGTATGGACTAAATTTTTGATGGATTAGTAAGATATTGTGTTTTTTCACATGCCGCCGGAAAGGAAAGCAACAAAATAAAAAGGAAAATAGAAAAAAATAAACGTAAAGAGATTTCGCCTTTGTGTTAGAACAGACATGTACACATAACACAGAGCGTGTACACAATGGACAAACCGGTTTTGCCAGTTTACCTACCAGTTTACCTGTGTTAACTAACAGAGATAGTGATGACGTAAACAATCAAAACAAACGAAAGAAAACAACGTAGTGACATATTTGTATACGATACACCAACAGTAAGTAAAATAAATAGTGAAATGAGTACTAATGGAACTTTTCAACAACCATTTACTGGCCAATTATTGCAGTCACCTCCGTATCAGTATAATCAACAATATCTTGGTCCACTACCGCCAGGTACACCAATGATGAATCAAGGTACAAACCAAACTCCACCATGGGCTATAGCTATGATGGAAACTATGAACTCCCGTCTTGATAAGATCGACTCCCGACTTGATAAAATTGACAATATTGAAAAAGTAGTAAACTCAATGTGCTTGAAACTCAATGATCTAGATATTAAGGTAAAAAAGTATAGAGTCGCGAGTTTTGCGATGTAGAAAACAAACAGTACATTTATCAGTGAAAAGTATGATAATCTATCAACTAAAGATAGTGTAAAGACCATGCAAAAATCATGTGACACGTTAAATTCTACAATCAAAACATTAAGTAAAACCCAGGAAGAACTTAGAACACGCATCTTTGGACAACGAATTTAGAAATATGAAGGACAATCTAATATTTAATGGCTTACCGGAAAGTACATACCACATCACCGGAAGCATCCATGTTATTAACAAGTTCCTCTACAAGTAACACTGACACCAAAATATTAATGTTTCCACCACAAACATATGATACAGCAACAGACCCTAATTCATGTGCCTCTATTGTAAAAGAATTTATTAAAAAAAACATTAAAAATCAGTACTGAGATAGAGTTTGATAGAGCCGCATCGCCTTGGTACACCTAACCAAACCCCGAAAATCTAAGACCGATTGTTGTGAAATTTCACAAGTATAGTCACAGAGAAATAGTAAGGAATACAGCTTTCCATATGAAGGATGGTCCTTAAGCAACATAGATATGGTGTTGGAGTACAAATACCCCAAGAGTGTCCAGGAAGGATGCCGAGGCAAAAAAGAACTTCAAGTACAAGTCTAACCAGAGTGGGAAAAAAAAAAAAGGGAAAATATGTTACACCCGATTCCGGGTTGGGGAGAAATTAATACGTGAATAACCACGGGGAAGTACACAGGTGGTTTCCAGGTCCAGTTAGCGCTTTTTAGAGGGTGTCAAGTAAAGAGCAAATTGGTCCAAATCAATTTTATCTTGGGAACAATAGGTAAATGGGACTGGTTTCGAAAACTTTGTGATCCTGAAAAACTTTTATAGAAATAATAAAAGGAAAATGAACATTAATTTTATTAAACAAATGTAACATTGTATAGCGCAGGCTAACCGGTACAAAAAACCTCCCATTAAATCAATTTAAAAATTATCGATGGCTATTGTACGAGGAACAGCTTAATATGGAAACAAATCTAATAAATTCTAGAAAAGGAAGACCCACTCTGGTGGGAATTTTCTATTTATTTTATAAATGTAGTTTGAAAAGACAAAAATTAGTATTATTAGCAAAAAATCAAAGTGGTATACATGCTGGTTAAAAATTTGTAAATCTATTTTATTACTTGTGATCAACAAGACGTTTATCTTTGTTGCACATATATCCCTCCACGTGACTTCACCAAGTATTGAACAGATTTGATATTGATTATGTTTAATCAATTAGAAATAGATATAGAAAAGTATAAAATGTTAGGAAAAGTCCTTGTTACAGGTGACATGAAATAGTCCGCACGGCATTGGCATTAGATTTTATTGAATTTGATTCGTTATTTAGATAGTAATGTATTATTATTAGCGAATGATTACAATTGTACAAGGGTAAAACAAAGACCACGTGCTTGACGCACATGGGACACGTTTAATTGATTTTTTGTAAGGGCGACAAATCTATTAATAGCAAACGGTCGTTTACACCTTGATAAATCTATAGGTGAATACACACATTTATTGGTCATAATGGAATGAGCGTAGTTGATTATCTCTTATTAAGTAATGAAAAGATTTTCAATATATATTAAAGAATTTTGAAATATGTAAACCAAATGATTTATCTGATCACAATGCTCTTCATTTTTGTATTGAGAGAAATACGCCCACAACAAAATCCACGTGACCCAAGTTCAACCCATGAACTATTTTTTAGCGTGGGATGACTCAAAAGTTGATATATTCCGAAATTATTTATCAGTCCGATATAGAACGGCTTACACAGATAAGCAATAATTTAAATAATGTTTCTGTAAATGAAAACAATAAAATCTTTTACGACATACATGCAAGATAATGCATTTAAAGTATTTGGCAAATGCAAAAATAATAATCGAGAAACAAATTTAAAAAACTAAGAAAAAATGGTTTGATAAAGAATGCTATGAGGCCAGAAAGCATTAAATAGAGCAAGAAAATGTATTTTTGAGAAATAGAACGAACGAGAATAAAAGCATTTTCATAAATAAAGAAAGGTATATAAGAATATAACTTAGATGTAAACGTTTATTCAAAAAAACAGGAGGGGAAACGAGTGTCAAAATTAGCAAAATGTAACCCAAAAGTCTTTTTGGAGAAATGTGAGAACACAATACAGGCAACCTACTTATAGAAAATAGAAACATAAGTATTGATGATATGTATATACATTTTAATAGTTTGTACGGTTCTACACCACTGTATGATCATGGAAAAATAATGATGTACATAATGAATTACATATATGATAATGATTTAGATGTTGAATTTACATCGATGGAGATAAAAAATGCAATATTTTTCGCAAAAACAATTCCAAATGCCCAGGTACTGACCATCTGATTGCAGAAGTATTTAAAAATTCAATTGAATATAATTTGTCCATTTCTCACACGCTTTTTATAATAAAATATTTAATGATGGCGTATTTCCTGAATGCTGGGGAGAAGGTATTATAGTACCAATTTTTAAAGGTGGAGCTCATGAATCAAAAAACTTTCGCGGAATTACCTTAAAATAATATTTTGTCCAAAATATACTCAAAATTATTAGTTGATAGACTTATTAAATGGGCTGATAAACATGAAAAATTTAATTGATAATCAATATGGGTTTTCAAAGGAATAAGTCAACTATTGACTGTATTTTTGTTCTAACATGCTATAATAACAAAGACTTTGTCGAGTAAGAAGAAACTCTATGTAGCATTTCTAGATTGGGAGAAAATGTTTGACGACCGTATTTGATAGGGTTTTATTATGGAGAAAGTTACTGAATGAAAATATAAGTACAAAAATTTGTTACTGCAATCAAGTCAATGTAATGGTATTGTTAAATCTTTTGTTAAATATAAAAACATGCATTCTGATCTAATTAATTCTAAGATTGGAGTAAAACAAGGAGATCCAGCAAGTAGCATATTGTGTTTATTTTTTCTCAATGATATATTAAATAATATAGATAGATAGATAGATAAACTTTATTCATACAAAGGCAATATGCCCATCAGTACACAGTAATAATACAATCAGCAGTTACATATTAACATCAATGGCATGATATAGCATGGTATACATAAAATAGTTCTATTAAAAAGTCAATACTTATTCATTATAACATATCTAGTCTATTATATATGTGATACATATAAAATGTATATGATAACATCAATGACTTGATATAAGCATCATATATATGAAATAGTGAGAGGACAAGGTTATCGTTGATACAATGCACTGTCTCTTTTATCAAAACTTTTGTAAACAAATATTGCTAAATTTTTAACCAATCCAAATATTTTCAGATTCAAATAATTCTTTGAATTTTAGTACATTAGGTCTCTTCCAAAACAATTCTTTCATATGCATTTGTCTAATATCTTGGTACAGGTGACATTCAAATAAAAAATGAAATTCATCCCTTAGAGTATTACAAAGTCTACTTTTTCTTTTGTCAAATGATATTCTTTTTTGGCCTATGCCATCTACCCGCTTCTACCTCTAAATAATGGGATGACACTCTCAGTCTTGTTAATGCTTTTCTATATTTAGTAATTTTAACAATGTCCCTAAATATGGCTGATATCTAAAACATGAAAAAAAGTTTATATGTCCCTTGCTCTTGTCGAATTTTCGGCAATTGAGCGTTCCATAGTTTGTAAACAATTATCATACATTCTTTGCTTAAATACATCTATAAAAATATTTTTGTTTCCAACTCCTTGGAAATAGCCACACATGATTAAAACCTAATGAGTCTAGTAAAAAGTTTAATATTATAGGCCCATGAAATCTTATTAGGATACATTTCTAAGTCTCTTAACATCATATCGTATACATGTCTTATAATATTTTGTGCATTCGCAATTCCTAATATTTTAAACCAGAATCTTACCCTATACATATTAGCCTATTAGAAAGTAAACTTGTTCGACCTAATTCTCCAATAGACAAAATTATTCTGGGTTTGGGCACGTACTCCTAAAAGTTGTTTACAATATTTGTAAATGTATTCTTTCTATAACATTTGTTTCTTTGAATCCCCATATTTCACATCCCATAGTTTAAAAATAGGAACAACTAACTTATCAAATAGTTCTAAAGGAGTGCTTAACATCAATATTAGTGAATTTAACTAAATAAGACTTGAGTTTGTATATTGCCTTCAACGCCTGGCCTGCTAATGCCTCGTGCGTTGCGCTAAAAGAACCACCTGTGGTAAATGTAAATACCTAAATAAGAAAAATTTTTAACAATGTCTACAGTGTGACCCATTATATGTGAAGTTCAATATTTCTTCTGTTTGTGCCGCCTTTTCTAAAATACAATTACCTTTGTTTTTTTCAACATTAACTGTTAGTTTCCATTTCATACAATAGTCAAATAACAGATCTAAAAACCTTTTTGTAAACTAGTTTCGGTTTCAGCAAAAAATCACAATATCATCAAGCATACAGCAAAAGGAAAAGTATTTTGAAACATATCTAAGTTTACCCATCAAATCCATGTAATATGAAATGCTCCTCAAATGTCGTTTTAAGTACAATTGAGAATAAAAAGGCGAAATACAATTCTCCTTGACGAACGCCCAACATGCATGAAAAATCAGTGCTAACTGTATTTAAATGCTTAACTCTATATGTTACATTATCATACATTGATCTTATAACATCTTATATCTTTTCTCTTATGTCTAGCTTAAGTAATTTATACCATATTGTATCACGTACAACAAAATCAAATGCCTTGGTAAAATCTATCAAGGCTACAAAAAAGTTTTTGTTTTTGTTAACCATATGATTTATTAATCCACGTAGAATAAAAATATTATCAGTCGTTCCCATATTTTTCGGAACGGAACCCTGCCTGTGCTTCAATATACACAATTGTAG
This sequence comes from Ruditapes philippinarum, assembly GCF_026571515.1. NCBI lineage: Eukaryota > Metazoa > Mollusca > Bivalvia > Venerida > Veneridae > Ruditapes > Ruditapes philippinarum. Next base: position 31,441 of record NW_026855770.1, read on the forward strand.
TCTTCGGCCCAAATATTTAATCGGATATTTAAAACTTTAGTAAATAGCTTGCCTATAGTACTTAATAAAGTAAATTGGTCTGTAATTTCCAGGTTCCTCTGTATCACCTTTTTTGTGTATAGGGATGATGTATCCTTCAGTCCACATTTTCAGGAAATAACCGAGATCAAAATTTTGTTAAATAAATTTTTAAGGAAAGATAAGAAAAATCTATTTTGAGACCCATATTTAAAAAATTCATTTAAAAACTAAGTCTGGACCTGCCGCTTTTCCTAAATTTTAACTCATTACAAGCTTTTAAAACCTCAGCAGAGAAATTTCCACATTTAATTCTGAAAACATAACGTTAAGCTCATTATTATATCTTTCTTTAAAATGTAGAACATCATCATCAGGTTGAAAAAATGCAGACTCTGGGTTGTTAACTGCTTTAAAATATTCAGCAAAACGATCAGCAGAAATATTTTTTGAAATATCATTACCACACAAACTTTTTAACAATTTCCAATACTCTTTTGCATTTGAAAGTCTCATTTTTTCTAATTTTGTAGTTTGCATTTTGTCAAAATTATACCTTTTATTTCTTACTAGACATTTATATTCACTTCTAGCTTTAGTCATATCTATTCTATTTTCATTACACTCATTTTTTCTATACTCATTTAAACATTGGTAAAAAATCTTTCTTTTATCCACACATTCTTTGTCATACCATTTATTTTTATCACATGATAATTTAAAATCTCCAACATTTTTCCTAAACAGGGGGGTACATATTTCATCAACAGCAACATAAAAGTCAGACAACGTTTTATCAACATCTTCAGTATTTTCTGAGTTAAAAATAGAATTTCCTAATTCTGTAAATATATGGCATACATTCTCTGTTTCAAGTACCTCTAAATACTCGTTTTTCCTGCTACTATCCCATTTATACATAAAAGGAGGGTTGTTTATATTATCTTGCACAACTTCATCATCAATACTATTTAACTTTGAATATAAAGAAAAATTCACAACACAGTGATCAGATATAATATTTGGATCCTCAACATTAAAAGATGTAACATATTTCATCAGATCGGGCCTACATAAAACAAAATCTATGACACTTCTACCTTGCTCTTTTACACATGTAAATTTACCCAAGTTTTTATCAGCGCCGGTTCTCCCGTTTAAAATTCTCAAACCAGTGGCCTTACAAAAATTTAATAAAAGTTTGCCATGCTCATTTACTTGCTTATCCTGGCTTTTTCTTAACATAACAGTATCTGCAATGTAATCCTCCGGTAATAAATCTACATTAATTAAAAACTCATTTTCGACATAATCTGGCTTCTCACCAACGCTTGCATTGAAACCTGCAGCAATAAGGAAATGACATTTACAGTCATAAACATTTTCAAAATGGTACAAGTCATCAGAGATTATTTCAAATATACATATAGGTACATTGTAGCATAAACACAAAATACATCATAATCTAAATTAAACAATTTACCATCTAATTGTAACCAAATAATACACTCTTCTACACAACACTGCGTTTTAGCTTTTCAGAGATGTATACAATTACACCCCCACTGTCTCTCTTTGCACCTTTTTTACTTTTTCTATTTACAACTATCTACTTCATAACTATATAAATCATTTAACCAACTTTCAGTAAATAACAAAATGTCATGCTTTTTGAATAAAAGTTTCATCTTATCAGTGTCAAATTTATTATATCTTAAACCAAGCAGCCCCTGACAATTAAGTAAACACATATTTACACCCCTGTTCCCCTCACTCCGATCCTAACGTTTCTCCTGTCTACCGTCACGGTTCAATTGACCTCCCCCGCTATCTTCTGTTTCATGGGTTTTCTGCATGCTATTTATAGATGTGTAGTCGTGCCCTCGTGCTATAACAGGTGCGTGCATACCTTGTCTATCGGACGATTGCGTATATATATCATGGACTTTAGAGTTTATATTTGGGGATTTATTACGGTTTCTTCCTCTGGATAGTGACTGTTTACGTTTATAAGGCGTTTTCTCAGGTAAGGACAGCTTCATGTTAACATTTTTGTCAGTTTTACTGTTAATTTGGTTTGGGCGTTTGTCACGTGATGCACTGTTTACCTTTTCACTATACATGTCAGTTCGTTTGAACTCGAATACTTCATCGTTTCTGTCTGACGCTATTGGTGATCCCAATGAAATGTTATCTACCTCAGTTTCATTCGAGTACACCTTCTTCCTGGCATAGACACTTTGATTCGCGTCCTCAATTCTGCTCACACCTAGTACACCAGGCCACTCTGGAAACATATCTTTGACCATTACACCTTTAATGAACAGTTTGGCTGGAAATTTTATATACATTTTTACTTTATCCTGACGTGCTTGTTTTGCTTCTAGAGAGTTATATAATGACTTACGCGCATTTGCAATCTCTTTCGGATAGTCCCTGTCCACTCCAAACTTTGTCCCTCTCAGTTTGTACGCTTTCTGCATAACTATTTCTGTATCTGTATAATATTTAAATTTCACAATGAGTGGTCTCTTTGGATCAACTGTATTTCTGTATTTTGGATTATATAATGTTCCTAACCTGTGAGCTCTTTCAATGTACATTTCACTAGTGTCAATAACTAGGTCATGCTCCATGAATCCATAGGCAATATCTCTGTCAGTCTGATTCAAATTTTCTGTGACTCCATAGAAAATAATATTATTTCTTCTACTTCTTGCTTCTTGGTCAATTGAATGATAGGACATTTGTTTCAATGTTTGTGTATGTAACCTACATATGTTCTCTAACTGGTCTATTCTCTGGTTTGTTGAACAGACGCCATTGTTTATATATAAATAGGAACATTCCTGGTATTGTTAACATTGATGATATACAGGTATTTTTGTTGTTATTTGCAGACGACGCTGTAGTTTTCACACATGATCCAAATTCATTACAATCTATCTTGAATGATATAGAACATTATTGCAATATGTTGAATCTGAAATTAAATGTATCTAAAACAAAAGTAATGATTTTTGAAAATGGTAGACATACATCTTATGATTTCTTTTTGTATAACACTAGAATTAAAATTGTAGAATCTTTTAAATATTTAGGTGTGTATCTTTTTAAAAATGGGAACTGGAACAGAACTCAAAAATATATTGCGCAACATGCGTCATATTCACTACACAATCTATTTATTGTATGTAACCAGTTGGAACTTCCAGTTTCCCAAATGATAAGTTTATTTGATAGTATTGTTTTACCAACATTAAATTATGCTGCAGAAGTATGGGGGCATCATGCTGGTCCGAACATAGAAATTATACATACAAAGTTTTGTAGAAGATTGTTATGTGTGAAACAATCAACCAATGTAGATGTGTTATATGGTGAACTTGGTCGTACACCAATGTCCATTCATAGAAAACTAATATTGATCAAATACTGGTTAAAACTTCTTAAACTTAATGAAAGAACTATATTGTATAAAATTTTTATTATGTTAAAAACAGATGCCGACAATGGTGAAACTTATAGTGGTAAAAACTGGGCATATACTGTTAAGACTATTTTAGAGCAGACTGGCTTGTTTTATATGTGGGAAAATCAGTTTACTATACATATAGATTTTAGTATTATTAAACAACGAATTTTAGACATATTCTATCAAAGTTGGTATTCCTCAATTAATAACTCGTCTAGATTAGATACATATTGTTTATTTAAACATTCATTCGAATTTGAAAACTATTTGGATTTTATCGTTGAACCGAAATTTAGGGTAGCTTTATCCAAATTTCGTTCATCTTCTCATAGTTTGGCTATTGAACTTGGACGGCATAGAAATATACCAAGAAATGAAAGATTGTGTAGTAATTGTAATGCCGGTCTTATAGAAAATGAGTATCATTTTGTATTAATATGTTCTAAATTCCAGGACTTAAGATCAAAATATATAAAGAGATATTATTATACGTGGCCTACTAAACAGAAATTTGTTAATCTCATATGTGCAAAATCAGAAGCAATAATTAATAATTTAGCAAAATATATATACTATGCAAACTTGCGAAATAACTAGTCATCTTTAATGCAGATACATATATTATATTATTGTGCTCTTTTGTAAACCATGTCTTTGTATAAAAAATTGTATTGCTATGGAACATGTTGTTTTAATGCAATAAAATATTTGTAGTTGTAGTTGTAGTTAGATATATAGGGAAACTGCTGACCAGTTAGATATATAGAGAAAAATATATTTTGCCGTGAAATTGTTACTCATTTTATAATGTATGCAAATTTTATATATTATATAAAATTATGTCGACAATTTATTAAGTAAAAACACTGCTGACCAATTTAATGTTAATTCAAATTGATTTAAGCCGTAAAACTCTTCTTATTCTATATGGTCAGCTCTTTACATTCAGGCGAGAAAATGCTGACCAGTTAAACATACAGTAGAATCTGCTGACCAGTTAGATATATAGGGAAACTGCTGACCAGTTAGATATATAGAGAAAAATATATTTTGCCGTGAAATTGTAATTCATTTTATAATGTACGAAATTCAATATATTGTATAAAATTTTGTCGACATTTAATTAAGTTAAAACACTGCTGACTTATTTAATATTAATTCAAATTGCAATTATTGCTTTTGAAAATACATTTTTTTCCGTTACAAGATTTTTCTATTGAAATATCACTAACAAGAGATTTTGATAAAACTCATAACATCATAATTCTTTATAAAACATTAATTCAAATTTTTGCATATCTTTAGAGGTATAAAAAGCTGTTTAATATATCCTTTTAAAATCACGGATTTATATTACATGTAGTAATGTAAATCCGTGTTAAAATGTATGATATTATGGTACTTTAAATGTATATATTAATTTAGTTTATAAACATAGTCATATAAATGCAAAAATTAAAAATATAATTAAAAGAATAAAAGTAATTTCCCATCTTTTTATTACCCCCTACGGCGTGTTTATATAACTTCACACCTTCAATGTTTCCCTTCTTTGTGTAACTGGTCAGCATTTTCCGATAATCCTTCTTTATTTAACTGGTCAGCAGTTTCCTATATATCTATATCGTCAGCTAATTCGTCAGCAGTTTAGTGCGACCCCTTCCATGATCGCACCGTTTGTCGGTGAGTTAGTAAATTCTGACCAAGCACCGGTAGACGCACGACAATGCGATACGATATTATTCCAAATGTCGCTTCGCATTGTCGAGTGTCGCTTCGCGTTGTCGAGTATCGCTTCGCGTTGTCGAGTGTCGCTTCGCATTGTCGAGTGTCGCTTCGCAATGTTGAGCGTCGCGGTGTAAAAATCATAAAAATAACGCGACATTTACTCGACATTTTAAAAATGTCGCTTCGCGATGTCGAGTGTCACTTCGCATTGTCGAGCGTCGTATCGCATTGTCGCGTTGTCGTTTCGCATTGTCGAGTGTCGTGGTATGCACTTCTACCAACCTCGACACTCGACAATGCGAAGTGACAATGCGACAACGCGAAGTGACATCGCGACAACGCGAAGTGACATCGCGACAACGCGAAGCGACGCTCGACAATGCGAAGCGACACTCGACAACGCGAAGCGACATTTCTCAAATGTCGCCCTTTTTTACCGCGACATTTCTAGGCGACAGTGCGACATATCGTTTGACACTGTCGAGCGTCGCTTCGCATTGTCGCATATCGCTTCGCGTTGTCGAGCGTCGCTTCGCATTGTCGCGATGTCACTTCGCATTGTCGTGTGTCTACCCTTAGACGCGACGGACGACATTCTAAATGGCACGATAAGGACACCGTAGAAATGGGCTGTACAATGATTGCGTAAAAAAGCCAATAAAATGTCGGCTGTAGAAATCGAAAGGAATTTTGTCACGTGACTTTTGCCCATGTAACCGAAAACTACCCATCACAATATCACGGCGTTGAGACGCCGTGAAATAAGGTATCTCCAAATAGCATTGTGTTGAATTGACATGTTCACTTGTTCAGAAGGGTTTTAAATATCATAATGTAACTTGTTTCAAGAGCTATGTTTATGTAGAAGAGCAGAATAATTATCATTCTTGTGTACTGCATACCTCTTGAGTGAGATTTATCCACCTATGAAGGTTCATGTTGATATCTCAAAGGCTTTTGTAGTTATTCTGGACAAAATTAAGTATGAAAAATAACAAAGGGCCATAACTGAAAAATAATGCACGGTAGGTTAAATGTCTTGTGTGCTGCACTCCTCCTCAATGAGATCTATCCACCTATGAAGTTTCAAGTTGATACCTCTAACACCTTTTTGAGATAAGCTCCGGACAAAAAGTTTGAAAAATAACAAATGGAAATAACTAACAAAATATAAAGGGTATCATTCTTGCGCACAACATTCCTCCCCAATAAGATCTATCCACCTATGAAGTTTCATGTTGACATTTCAAAGACTTTTTCAGAGATATGCTCCACTCAGGTGAAAAATTTAGTATGGAAAATAACAAAGGGCAATAACTCAAAAATTATGAAGGGTAGAGTTATCACTCTTTTGCACTGCATACCTCCTGAGTAAGATCTATCCACCTATGAAGTTTCATGTTGATATCTCAAATGCTTTTGTAGTTATACCCTGGACAAAAATAAAGTATGAAAAATAACAAAGTGCAGTAACTGAAAAAACAATGCACGGTAGGATATCATTCTAGTGTGCTGCACTGCTCCCCACCTATGAAGTTTAAAGTTGTTACCTCTAACACTTTTTGAGATAAGCTCCGGACAAAAAGTTTGAAAAATAACAAATGGCAATAACTAAAACATTATAAAGGATAGAGTTATCATTCTTGCGCACAACATTCCTCCTCAAAAAGATCTATCCACCAATGGAGTTTCATGTTGACATTTCAAAGACTTTTTCAGAGATATGCTCCACTCAGGTAAAAAATTTAGTATGAAAAATAACAAAGGGCAATAACTAAAAAATTATGAAGGGTAGAGTTATCACTCTTTTGCACTGCATACCTCCTGAGTGAGATCTATCCACCTTTGAAGGTTCATGTAGATATCTCAAAGGCATTTGTAGTTATACCCTGGACAAAATTAAGTATGAAAAATAACAAAGGACAATAACTGAAAAGTAATGCACGGTTAGTTATCATTCTAGTGTGCTGCACTTCTCATCAAAAAGAGCTATCAACCTATGAAGTTTCAAGTTGTTACCTCTAACACTTTTTTAGATATTCTCCAGACAAAAAGTATGAAAATAACAAATGACAATAACTCAAAAATTATAAAGGGTAGAGTTATCATTCTTTCGCACAACATTCATTCTCAAAAAGATCTTTCTACCCATGAAGATTACATTGACATCTCAAAGTTTGTTGTTTTTTTTTTGGTTAATATATGCTCTACTCAGGTGAAAAATTAAGTATGAAAAATAACAAAGGGCAATAACTCAAAATTTAGGAATGGTAGAGTTATCACTCTTGTGCATTGCACACGTCCTGAGTGAGATCTATCCACCTATGAAGTTTCATGTTTATATCTCAAAGGCTTTTTGAGTTATGCTCTGGACAAAAATTGAGTTTGAAGAATAACAAAGGGCAATAATGAAAAAATATGCAGTGTACAGTTATCATTCTTGTGCACTGCACTTTTCCTAAATATGATTTATCCACCAATGAAGTTTCAAGTTGATACCTCCACCTATGGAGTTTCAAATTGATACTTTTTGAGATATGCTCCGGACAAAAATGTAGACGGACGGACGGAAGGACAGACGGACGGATGGAGACTAATTCTATATCCCCCACCGTCTTTTCGGCAGGGGGTAATAAAACATTTTCTTGCTCATATCTAAAGGAAACTCAGAATTTTGCTCACAATAACGAGACATGAATTCTGAATGATTTAGTTTGATGTTGTGGTAAAAACTAATTTAAGGACCGAATTAAATTATTATTCAACCTGGTATGGTGAATGTTTATTGTGAAACGTATATAGAAAAGCCAAGTCTCATTTTACTAGATTATATTTTTAGAGAATTGCCCATGAAAAATGAAATTATTTAAAAAAAGACAATTTAAGTTCTTAAGTGCAAATATAGAAACTTAGGAATGTAATGTTCAAAGACATTTTACACGTGAAAAGATTCACTCCGAGAGACACATATATCCGACATGAGAACACATTAGTCAAAATATGTCGTCCCGTCGTGTTTTCGCTTTTTCGCATTTTCGCATTTTGAGGCGAAGACTGGTAAATATACGGATGGCGTAAATCAGCCACCATACATATATAATCCATTCAAGGCGAATTTCTCAAGCATGTCGAAAGGACGTCCGGAAATGTGTTAATATAAAACGCTGATATTTCGTGTGTTGATAAAAATACTGTTTAGATTCTATATGGTTTTGAAAAAAAAAACTGTTTCTATGTAACTTTTCACGGAAATGGGTTGTACAATGACTGCGTAAATACAATAAAATGTCGGCTGTAGAAATCGAAAGGCATTTTGTCACGTGACTTTTGCCCATGCTACCGAAAACTACCCATCACAATATCAACGCCGTGAAATAAATGGCACTTTTACAGGCTGGTGAAGTAGGGGCATCCTTGTACTGTAGCACATGTCTAGTAAATTATGGAAATTCATATAAATGGTGCAATCTGATTGGTTATTTATCTCGTGGCCACGACTTATAGCTATCTCGTGGCCACGACTTAGTAACTCGTGGCCACGACATAGTATCTCGTGGCCACGACTTAGCTATCTCGTGGCCACGACTTACTAACTCGTGGCCACGACATAGTATCTCGTGGCCACGACTTAGCTATCTCGTGGCCACGACATAGTATCTCGTGGTCACGACTTAGCTATCTCGTGGCCACGACTTAGTAACTCGTGGCCACGACTTAGTAACTCGTGGCCACGAGATAAATAAAAACACACACATGTCACCTTTGTGCCACCGTATATACGTACTCGTTACGTATACATTTTATACGTGATAAATGTAGTTCGGCGGAATCAGTACTGGCGTGATGGAAAATGTAGACAAAAAAATGTGATGATGTCTGAACTGATGTTAGCAAGACGTAGAAAGTTTCAATGGCAAGACGCTTTATTTATTACGTTCAGCGACGACACAACACAGTCATCGTATCGCGTTAAAACAAGTCGACTTGCACACATGCGTATTATCTCGAACACGGCATCTCGTGGGGTCAATTCAAGCTTCCATAGGCGTGGGTTCCGACGATGCAAATCTGAAGAATTTTGGCCCAAGTCTGGCGATAAAAATATGACACATATTTTATGAATTGTCATATGAATTATATCCAAGACATTAACCACTTTCTTGGACTACAGAAGAATGATATATATCAAGCATTATTTTTCATGCCAGACCATCTACCTGTTTTTAAAATTTCACGAACCGTTGAAGAAATAAAAGATTCAATGTCAGTCTGCAATATTCTTAAAGAAAGCCTTCAAACTTAGATGACTGAAGGATATAATAGTGCTTAAAAGTTTAGTTTAAGTGATATCTCCACAAATAGATCTTTGTCTGCTCTTAATCTATTATCAAATTAATAAAACACATATTTAATTTGCCCTTTTTAAAAAGAAGAAAAATCATTTCTGATGTAAAGTGCACATTTACCCTCAGAAATGAATTTTCTTATTCTATAAAAATTGCAAACATGTGTTTGATTATTTTGATAATAGATTTAGAGCTTTTTTGACGATACTCTATACATGTATTATTTCCGGTTGTACTAAACTTGTTTCTATCCAGAATGTATACGACGAAACCTGCTTTCAACCTCTAAAGAAACGGCAAAACAAGCATAGATCGATTAACTTTTTTCTATAAAATGCCTTATTGCAATGGCTTTTCTCATTTTTTTTCTGACTACGAACATATATGTACTAAATCCGGTCGGAAATAACAGTGCAGGGCCTACAATCTTAGAAATGCGTATAATCCCAGAAACCTTCACGTACTGTACAAGTTTATTTTCTTCTTTTGTTCATCAAACATTATCTGATTGGAACCTTTACTCTCTAGAAGAACGACACGCCCCAGCTCTGAATACATTAAAATCCAAGCCCAATTGGGATATAAAGAAGGTTCGAATTCAAATACGGCGACAGGAAAACAACAACACAAATCTACCATACACGACTATACATGTATATAGCGGGTATCACTACTGTATGGCATATTAAATGGATACATTTTCTAAAAAAAAAAAAAAAATAGTCGTCGGCCTCCTTAAATTTGCATAATATGGTGATACAGAAACCTCACAACACTTCTTTTTCAGGTAAAGAACACAGTTAATCAACAGTATGAACACGGTTGCAAATTCAACACTATCACTATTTAGATATGTCTACACTTATATACAAACGCAAAGAGATTCTCATAATGTCCAACTTAAAATTATTAGTCATTGGTCTAGGCACACACAAACAAATATCTTAAGTAATCAGAAACTTTTGTCTTCTTCTCTTTCTACTCTTTTTCTCAAAAATTTGTGATTTGTTAAATGACCTTAACCTAGCTATATCAAATTATTTGCCTAATATGTTCTTTAATTAAATATCTTTTACCAATTTTCTTTTAATGTAAATTAATATGTGTTATTAGTTTATACATTAATTATGTCTGTTTATTCTTGTTAACTTAGTAATTTTGATACTTTGTTGTTTCCATGAACCATGCCTTTTCCTTGTGTCACCATATGTTAGATTATCAGACCCATTCCCCAATGGAAAATATGCTTATTTTTTCCCGATCTTTAAAATAAAATTCCCAATCAAACTGAAATACACGATCGATATTGATCAAAACTGACCAATTTACTGGAGTTCATTCCAGTATGGTATCAGACAGATGTTTCCACACATTTCATTGTCAAATTTAAACGTATTTTTGCTTTGAATGATATTTGCATTGGTTGAATTTTGCACAATCCAAAATATTATGCCAAAAGAGCATGAAAGAGGTTTCAAAAGGTACCAAATATTTTTTCCCATTTAAGCAATGCTAAATTTCCTAAACTAGGCCTAAAATGGCTATGAAAAGGCATTCTTTCATAACAACGCACATTCTACTTTAAAATCTATTTGTGCAAAATTCCGGAAACACTATCTTTTTGTAACGTATTTCATGCATATCGTTATTTATTGCATGATAATATTGATTTGTAACTATTACAATACAATTTGTGTTTTTACTAAATAATGAGGAAATTCGAGACGACAGCGTTAATTTATATCATTCGTTAGTTATTTAATTTTACTGTTGGAAATTAATGCGCGTGGTTAGTTTAAATAAAATTTCTTTTGCTTTTTTTTTTATTTCTTATTTTCTAAACTACTGAAAAAAATTTAGATATATTTGACTTTTTGTTCTAAAACATAGTATATTTATGATTTTTCTCTAAATACTATATATATACCGGGTATATATGACAGGACTATTTTACAGGGTCATAC
>NW_026855771.1:0-46029 GCF_026571515.1 Ruditapes philippinarum
ATTACTTCACAACATTAGTAATTTTAGAGATAATTTTTCCAAAAATATCAAGAGGCTACTGGTCGGGGACCATCAACCGGACAATTTTTGAACATTTTTCGTACAGATTTCATAATTTTAAACCTAGAGACCTAAAAAGTTTGAAGACAGTTCAGGCTAGGTTCTTCTCCTAACTAACAAACTAGTTTGTTTATTTCTGATTGTATTTACACTAATATCTGAGGCTCGAAAAGGGGGATATAAAAACTTACCTAAAATGTCTACACTACAGTAACCATGTGTCCGACAGGATATGTACAATAGATGTGATTTAATTAGATAAAAAGCTTGGGTCTGTTTTAATTTTTGTTTTAGCATGTTAAAAAAAATGTTTTCAGCAACAAATCGCTGAGAGTTTTGGATAATTCTATTGTTTACTCTGCAAATGATTATAGTTGGTATTATGAGGTCAGGCATTGCTTTTCTTGACCCCCAAATTTTCAATATCAACTTCTTGAAATAGACATTAAAATATATAACCATTTAAGGAGTTGAAATAAATTAATTTACTTAAAATTTTAGAAGAAAACATGCATTTAAATTGTTGAAAAAAAGTAACCGACAACCACTGAATCAACGAAAATAGAAAATTAAGTATTTTTTGAAGCCGTCGGGTTTGGTGGTTGTCCGGTTTTTGTGGTCCGCAAACCAGTAAGGCCTCTTCCCAAAGTGAGAAAAACCCACTGATTGTTTAAGTCATACAGCAATATTTTAAACCAAGACCCTTAATACACAAGAGGTATATACATTTAGCTTGAACCTCAACCTTAGCCTGCTAGACTGTGCATAAGTCTAAAGTGACCGAAACTTGCCCACATTTCATACATTTCAAGAGTAAACCAGTACAAAAATCATGTTTATTAGATCTTTGCATATAGCTTAATGCCTTGCAATTGTTTTGCTGGTAATTTACTCAAAAATTATACAGATAGGTAAGTAAAACCTTTTTGTAGATTTTCCAGCTGGACATTTAGTTCGTGCTCTCAGGGTGTCTTGCTGTGTACACGAGTGGCCATTTTGTTGTAAGGTCTCTCTCTTCCATTGCTAACTGCATCTCCTGCTCCTTCTCCTGAAATATAACAGTCAATGTTAAAGTGACATTATGCTAATATTTTTATTGTTAAGTCAAGCCGAGTCATTGGTTCCAACCTAGCTCACAGTATTTAAGATGGGCTTCTGAGATCTTCCTCGAGCAGTGCCACATAAACCCAAGTGAAACAAATTTTTCAAAATTACGAAAATGTTAACATTTTACTGTTTCAGTTAGCTCTATGATTGATGGCACATCAAAGTATGTCAAAACTGGAAGATGATCATTACCTGTAATTTGCTCCTTGTTTCATCTTGTACAGACTTGATATATAATTCTTTCTCATTTTTCAGTTTTTCAACGGTTTCATCAAACCTGGCTTGCAACTGCTGAAGTTCTCTTTCCTACAACAAAAAATATTAAACATTAAAACAGATAAAGAAATCATTACCCTTAGTGAAGTAACGGGTAAACTCCTTATATGATTCAATAGGAGTTTACCTACCCGTTACTGCACTAAGGTGATAAAATATTCCTAATACACCTTCTTGTGAAATCTGTTTCTAGCCCTTCTTCTGAATGTCAATAAATTTCACAATTTTCACATTTTTTTTTCATTACCCCCTCCCCCCCCCCCCCCCTTACTTAACCAACATAGATTTAATTTATTTTTGCAAAACATGTCTAGCTATTCTCTTAGTTACACATGTTTTTCATTTATTTTCAGAATGAATAACATAAGGAAATAATTCCAAATTTTATAAAATATTCTTCTGAAATCATGGCTCCAGAATATAGTTACCATACGATAAAACTTCCATTAAGTTATCTTTTTTTACTTTGTTGTGCCGGTAGTTTTAAATATACAAAACAACACTATTACTACAGATCTAAAAAGACTTGTTGTAAAGGCAGTATTTCTTTCATAATTTACCTTTGTTACAACAATTTCTTGATGTGCCATCTCTTGATCAGACATTTTTTTCTGCCAGACTTCATCTCTTTCAATCAGGGCTTCATTAACTTTCTCTTCATTCTGTTTATTGGCTTGTTCCTATCAAATGACAAAAATTAAAAGCAAAAATAAAGCAATTAAATCCTTAAGCCAAGTCAGAAAGAAATGTTTTGTTTGTTTTTTTCTTTTCTTTTTTTTAAGACAGATTTTAATCATTTTTGGTCATATCTTGGCTGTTAATCTACCACGCAGGCTTTTCCTGTGTAACTAACCAGTTTTATTTCAGATTTTCTCTTTAAATGACTGACAAATAATTCCCCATGATTTCAAAATCAATGATGAGAGATATATGACCATAAAATCCATGTACATATTAAAAAGTCACAGAGAAATAATGATTTGTCAGAGGATTAAAAATGCTACCCCCCCCTCGGATTATTAATGCAATACTCTCACAATTGGGCCAAGCATGAAAACACTGAGTCACAACAGTTTTTGATATAAAACACTAATATATGGATTTTCTTTTTTACAAGTTAGTAAAACTATACAAATACCCTTACCTGCATCAGGGTTATAGCAGCTGATTTGCCACGAGAAATTTCCTGAACCAACTTTTCTTTCTCTGTCTCCATCTGGTCCTCTCTACCACGCAACTTCTCCTCATACTCATCTATCAACCTCTTCCTGTCATCCTTCAATCTCTTAATTATCTCCCTTGACTTTTCTAGCTGATCAGAAGCTGTAAAAAAATAAATTTAGCCATTACTAATTATTAATCGCCTGGAACTGATTACATTAGCCTTTTCCACCGGCCTGCCTGCAGATCACAAATTTGGCTCTATACTGTGGATTCCTTAACTTCTGTAGGTGCTTGAACGTCTTAATGACACTTTTCAACTGGGTAAATTTGTATTTAGTGAGAAAAGCTTTCTATTCCGATAAAATAACCCCAATTCCTCTTACATGATCTTCATAACAAGAGGGCCATGATGGCCCTGAGGTCGCTCATCTGTATATAGGCCCCCCCACCCCCACCCCCCCCAAACGTTGCAGGGCCAATTTAACCAAGGGCTTTTATTTGCACAAACTTGGTAGACACCCATTTATAAGAAGATGTTTCATGCTAAACATCTAAGCTCTAGCTCATTGGGCTTTTTAAAAGAAGATTTTTTTAAAGTTTTTACTATACACATATAGTTAAAAAACAATGACACCCCTGGGGCCGGGCCAGTTTTGACCCCAGGGCTTTTATTTGAAACAACTTGTAGACACTTACTAGAAGATGTTTCATGCTTAATATCTAAACTCTAGCTATTTGGGTTTTTCAAAGAAGATTTTAAGTTTTTGCTATACACATATAAGGAAAATCAATGACCCCCGGGCGTGGCCAATTTTGACCCCAGGGCTTTTATTTGAACAAACTTGGTAGACACCTATTAGAACATGTTTGATGCTAAATATCTTAGCCATAGCTCTTTGAGTTCTTTAAAAGAAGTTTTTTAAGTTTTTACTATATGCATATAGGGAAAATCAATGACCCCCCGGGGCGGGGCCAATTTTGACCCCAGGGCTTTTATTTGAACAAACTTGGTAGACACTTATTAGAACATGTTTCATGCTAAATATCTTAGCTCTAACTCTTTTGGTTCTTTAAAAGAAGATTTTTTAAGTTTTTACTATATGCATATAAAGAAAATCAATGACCCCCTGGGGCGAGGCCAATTTTGACCCCAGGGCTTTTATTTGAACAAACTTGGTAGACACCTAATAGAACATGTTTGATGCTCAATATCTTAGCCATAGCTCTTTGTGTTCTTTAAAAGAAGATTTTTTAAGTTTTTACTATATGCATATAGGGAAAATCAATGACCCCCCGGGGCGGGCCAATTCTGACCCCAGGGCTTTTATTTGAACAAACTTGGTAGACACTCACTAGAAGATGTTTCATGCCAAATATCTGAGCTCTAGCTCTTATGGTTTTTTAAAGGAAGATATTTAAAGTTTTTTCTTTCGGTTGCCATGGCAACCAGAGTTCTGCATGGAATTAAATTCTTTGAACAATTTTTAAAGGTGACCACCAAAGGAACATTCCTGTGAAGTTTGGATGAAATTGGCTTAGTGGTTTATGAGGAGATGTCATTTAAAGTAAAAGTTTACGGACAGACGACGGACACCGGACGGACGCCGGACGAAAAGTGATCACAAAAAACAACAGGACTTGAAAAAGGCCCCAGAATATTTCAACATTCATTTATTTTTTGAATCTACAAGAAATACCATTTGTACCAAGATAATTTTAAATTCTTATCAGTTGAGTGATTCCACAATACATGTATTTTTTAAGAAAAAAAAAGAAAAAAAAAATCTGCACACTTACATGCTTGTTCGAGTTTTTCTATCTTTTCCTTCAGATTCTTATTTTCCTCTACCATACCCTGAGTCTGTGCACGGATTTCTGACACTTCTTGATCCTTTCTCTCCATCTCTTCATGAACTCGCTGCTTTACCTAATAACATCAATGACTTCGCAATAAGTATTTTTAACTGTTATTCAAAAATATATACATGTATGTTTCTATAATAACTAATTATAAATATATTGTAAAGTGGATGAGTTATAAGATACAAGATATGGCTTACAGCAATAATGGCATGCCTTTACCACAAGTATAAAATCAGGGCAGCCTACACATACAAGCAATCAGACTAGACCCTATACAACAGTACAACCTCTGAAAACCAACATTCTTTGGGAGAACAAATATTTTGGTTGTTTGGGAGAGGTGTTGCTCTGGAGTGGTTAATTTCAGAGTCTTTAAAGTCTTACTTGGGAAGAACTGAAACTGTTGTTGTAAAGATGTAATTGCTCTACAGAGGAAACTGTTCAACAGAAGTAAATGCTGTACAGAGTAACAATTCAAACAGAGGTAATTGCTCTTCTGAGGTAATTGCTTTACGGAGGTTAAACCGTAATGGCTTCACAATTTCACCCTTTTGATATTGAATCCCCTTAAACCAACAAGCATTGCCAAATTCAACTCTATTATACAGTGTACAAGTCTATCATAAAAAGTTAAAAATCAAATAGTTGTTACCTCAGCAATGGCAATCTCTCTATCTGTCTCAAGTTGTTCTATCACCTGTCTAGCCTGTTTTATCTGGTTCTGAAGTTTTGATACAGTGTCTGGGGAAGCACTTCCCTATAACAACAGAATAACATTAAAATTATAAAACACAACACCTGGATAAAAATTCAAATAGCAAATCTTGCCATCAAAAGGGCATTTTATTCAAAATATAACTCTGAATCTCATGGTGTGGCGTCCTGCTTTTTTGAAAACTGTTTTCATTTCCTACTGTATCATATATCAATTTTCCACAATTCAATAGATGAAGGTTCAATGTATGTTTACTTTCTGATTTTGTACAAAATAATGATAATAAAAAAACAGGATAACATTAAAATACTAGATTTTAGCTAAAAATTATAATCTGACATCTGCTAAACAGAATCTGAGGAGTCCTATACAGATAGGTAGTCCTCCACGCATTTTTTCAGGTTTTTTTCCCCCATGTATTTAGAATTTTTGGACATCAACCTATTGTGCAAATTACAGCAAACATATATACCTTTAATTTAACGAGTTCCATGTTTGTATCTTCAAGCTGTTTTTCCACTTCTATTTTCTCCTCTGATAACTGCGAATATTTATCCTTACTTGATTTAATTATCTCCTTACACCGCTGTAGTAAACTATCTTGATGTTTCAGCTGAAATTTTGTACAAGATCAAGTATATTAATCTGTAACCTGATGAGCTGGATTTGAATTTTTTTTACCAGTCAATTCATGGATTTACAGAAAACAAAAATTGACCAACCAACACGTTAAACAGCATAGGCCCTGGTCAAACTGCATGGTAGTGCACAATGGCCTGACTCTATACTGCTGAAATATGCTAATCAATTTTAATTCCAGCAGGGTAAGTGTTAAAGCTTTGAAAGCTGATCAAATATGACAGAAAATTTCTGGACAATGACATCATTGCAGACCTAGGCCGGCCTACAAATCTTATACAATCTTGACTAGTATTTACTGTCTGAAGCAACTTATTTTTATAACTTAAATATTTTTATGTCTTTCAACACCCAAGTCAGTAACTAAAACAAGCCTAAAATCACTTTCAAAATTCGTATATATCCGGGGTTGGACCTTGAACCTGACATCAGCATTAACATGGATGGGGTGCCAATGTACTTTAATCAATACATTATACAAAAAAATCTACACACAATAATCAATCAATCTTACAAAAATAAAGAAATATACCGGCCCTTAAAGTACGAGAAAATATACAAAAATTAGTACCTTGTCTTTATGAGAATTGAGTTCGGCTTGCAGTGCCGCTATCTGCTCAGATTCACTCTGAGTTGCCTCTTTACCAGCTTGAATCTGTTCTTGTAAATCTGGTGGAATATCCTTGCCTTCTTTTAACAACAGAACCTGAAAATACAAAACAATACATTTTGTATAAATGTCAGATCGTTTTCCCATTAAATGCTGAAATCTCATGACCTAAATGGACCTTTTTTTTACAATGTACTTATCTACTTTCATGAATATGTGGATGGTAAATGCCCGTTGTTGCCATTTATACAAAGTTTCTGAGTATTTGAATATCCTACAAAAAGAATCAAAAGTACCTTCAGAATGCATTTTTTCCCAGTATTGTTCTGTGTTGCATGGGCATAAATGAAAAAGTATATAATATTTATACATTTTATTTCTTTATGGGGAATTAGCTGTAAAGATAAATCATTACTTACTTGTTTTTGCAAAACCTTGATAAATTCCTGTTTTTCTTCAATGACAAATGTATAATTTTCTTCCAGATCTTTTTTGGCTTTTTGATCTAGTTGTATCTGTTCCTTCAACTCTGATATACGACGGAAAGCCCGGTCCTGAGATTGTGTTAGTGTGTTCTGAAAGAATTGCATTTCATAAATACTCCAGTTTCCATAGATGTTTGACCTTAGCAAATGTTGTTTTTTTCCAAAGTTATCCCCTAGTACAAATGAACTTTAACAGTTATAGCAGTGCATAATCATTCATAATAACATCAAACTGTTGTGCTTATTTTCAAAGCAACAGTCTTTTTGCATCCCTAAATAAGCTGGAAAAGAACCCAAATATTTTAAATTAAGGAGATAAATTTTATCTCATTGATAATTCTTATAAAGACTGTAATTAGAAAGTAGACGAGATTATGAAAATTTGTAAACCAACTTGATTTGCACTGTCATTTTATTTTTCAAATAATCATCATCCGACAAAATGTGTAATCCGAGTTTTCAATAGCCGTACGGACAAACAGATAGACAATCGGTTGTCCATCAGACTGCTGGAATAAGTGCTATTTCTTTAGCTATTTCCTTTTGTATAACAGAGAGCTAGTGGTACCTTATTCTAGTGATATGGAACAAGCTCTTACTGTTCTTTTTTGTTCTGAATACAGTAAAATGGCCCCCTAGCTATTTTCCGTAGCGCATGCAGACAGGCAGTTAAAATATGCTCATTGGCATAAAAAAATTTTGTTTAAATTTAAAATCCAAAAATTATTTTAGGATGATATCAAAAGAAAGCACTCACTTTAAATTTGTCTCGTTCCTGAACCATATCTTTATATACTGTGACAAGCTCCATAAATTTGGATTTGTATCTGAAAAATATAGTGCATGCTTTCAAAGTTAATATAAACCATTTCAATGCAGAAACTACGGGTACATGTTAAGTCAGGTAACATTTTACGATGGGAATAATTTGTGAGGTCAGATTTAGCATAAAACTATATGCAGAATAGTTTATGAATTGAAACACAATTTTTCTAGGCCTTAGAAAAAAGCTGTTTAACTTAAATTTCAATGTACACATTACTGCAGCAGGCTTCTGAACAATTTCCATTCATCTTAAGATATACAGAAATGCCTAGAAATAATTGCCTTAACAATGATATACTACATATTGTATTCTTATTGTTTTATTTTATTTAATACAAAGTCCACACATGTTTCCTAGACAATCAGGGCACTCATTTCAGGATTTTAGGGCCAAAATTCGGCCCAATTCCCCTTCAAAAATTAATAACATGTTATCTTATTTGTATATTTATTTTCGTCCTTAAAAAAATAATGTTTACTTTAAACTGCCTAAAGCAGAAACCCCATTTCAATATTATATTGAAATTTCCCTTTTTGTAAAATAGAATATGTTATACATACATGTAACAAATTTCCACTATTTCTTCAAAACATTGTAAAATTTCCCTACCTGATGACCTTGACCCCAGTCAAATACCTAATCTTGCAGTTTACATGCTATTTGTTTACTTTGAATACCATTATCTTACCTGGTGGCCCTCTTCTGATATTTCTGTATATAATGATAAAGATCTTCTTTGCTGACTGTGTTAAGATCTGTCCCTGACTCGTCCATTTCGGACTCCATGTCCGATGGGAGAGAGTAGTGATGCTGGGGAAAGCTAACATTTGTGAAGAATGAGCTGTCACTTGTCATGGAACTGATGGACGATGTTCGTGAACGTGAAGCTTGGGGTGTAAGATCACCAGGAAGGTTTGAGGCGGAAGACTGAAACATATGATATATTTATAAAGCTACGACGAATTACCAGTCTGGCAGATATTTATTTAATAAAAGGTATTTATTTAACAAAATTGTGTATTAAATGCTTTACAACAATACATCATATTTTTTGGTTGATTTCTAACAGATGCCTTTAAAATTTGAGTATTTGGTCATGCAACAATTTGTCAAAATCATGGTATGCAAATGAAACTTTTTTTTTTACAATTAATGTACAAAATCTTGCTGCTTTATTTGTGCAAATTTATATTCAAGCTTCAATGCCTTCCGCAAATAAGTGGATATTAATTGGTTGTGAATATTTATTGGGTTACAATAATAACAGCTATATAAAAAGCATGCTCCACTTTTCTCAGGGATAGAAACAGCACCATTATATGATAAAATTTAAGTTAATGAGCACAAATTCACTTAACAAAAAAGGTTTACTGGTGCTGACAAATGGGTCATGACAATAGATCTATATTTTTTTAGATAAGTGGAACTAAAAATAATCCACATTCAATGTACATAACAACAAGTCCTTTTATTTACACAATACTATGTCTATTTTGTTAAGTGCATGTATTCAAAAGTAAAATAACATTTAACTAATATACATGAATAATAGCTTTGCGAGAAAACAGTAAATATAAAGTGAATAATTATGCAAATAAACATATTTCATGGTGAAATGATTCTTATTTTCTCATTTTTTAGGACCTAAAATATATGTAAAGGTTATACATGTACAAAGACTAAAAAGCTAAATCAGACAGTACAAGCTAAATCCTACTTCAAGCTTCAGGCACTATTTCAAGCAAAAACCGACACTGGCTTGGTAGAACCACTTTCAGTAAGTTGGCAGGATACACGTAAAACTCTTTTTAAGACATGAAATTTGAAGGTCTTTAACAAAACATAAAGCATTAACAATTTAACATCCTTACAGTGTATAAACGTTTATCTTTGCTACCTGCAGTTTACAATTATTTTAACTTTGAAGAAAGAACAGCTAGCAAATACCTGTATGAAAGAAATATGCTGGTATATTTCCATTAGAGGGAATGATGCATGCACAAAATCATAGCTAAACAGTAAAACACCTTTATGAAGTACATTGTAGCTGCATAATATTTTGTTGGACAACATCTCATTCTGCTAACATACATTTTCAAAGTATGTTTACTAACAGAGCTATATTCAATGTTACAATTTATCATGTTTTGGCAACATTGAACAACATAACTTTATCTTTATAAATTTTATAAAACTGTTTCATTACATACAACATTATATTATTGTTGTTACAACTTTTTCGAGAATTTAACAAAACATAACATAATTTTACCTTTATAAAAATGTTTCATAACATACAGCACTATATTATTCTTTAAGAGTATTTCAAGTTACAACAGTAAGAAGGGTAAGACATCAAAAGCAATGCTTACCTCACTACTTGTGTCCTGTAGTGGAATATCTATCAGCTGACCAACAGGTATTGTGGCTGGACTTTCTTCCATTGACTGGTTAGCTGTTGCATACCCCGAGACATCAGAGGCATTGGACTGGTTCCCATCATCATTGGCAGCCCCTGGCTTTTTGGGAGTACTCTCTGCTAATGGAGAAGTTTCAGGTTGTTTTTCATCTAATAGCTGAAAGTATATAAACCAATATCATGTCATAATTTTACAAATGTTTTATATACAATTCATTTACATAAGTTTATTTATATGATATACCTGATACCATACATAGCATGTTCTGCAAGAAAATCTTTTGGAACAATATAACACTTAAATCAGCGTATATATGTAAATGAAAATTAATTCTGAGATGTTCATGAACAAAGGTAAAAAATAATTACCTTTTAAAAAAATAATCAAACTGGCACATCCGAAAAATAATGAATAAATCCTATTATCTAATTAATTTCTTTATACAAGCCATAAAACAAATGGCTATCACAAAACCCTAATTTAAATCTGACAGGCTAATTGGCTGCAAGTGTTTAAAAGTGTCAGACTACATTTAAGTTTTAAACTTAATATTTTTGAATGAAATATTTGCCTGTGAACCATCAACATGCATGAAATTATTTATTCGTTAAAAAATTTGTTATCAATCTGTGTAAAGCGCTTTACTTAACTTTGAGCAGGAAACTGAAAGAATATTTGATAAACTTTTGATTAAAGCTTTAAAGGCAAGATATTATACATATTTTTTTTGTTGCCGTGTTTAATCGTCTACTAGATCTATTATGAGTGTAAACGGAAGCGGTGCATAAAAAAATACCGAATAATACCTTTAAAACAGAAAAATGAACTATTTCTAACCAACTTCCTCGTTCATAGGCTTTGCCTAATTTCATATTATTCAGTAGTCCTATAAATATGACGTCGCTTTGAGATATTTTTGCTTCTGGGCAAAGCAATGTCATATCGAAATTGCTCAAAAACCCATAGCATGTTCCGCCAGAAAATCGGGCGGAACGAAAAACAATGAAGACAGCGTGTATTTACATAATTTTTGACCTATTTATGAACAAAACTAAAAAATAAATACCTTTTGTCAAAATAATTAAACTGTCACATCCGAAAAATCATGATTAAATCCTCTAATGTATTTCAATTCCTTTTACAGCCGATAAACAAATGGCGGCCGTAAAGTGCGCGAAATCTGATTGGCTAATTCAAATGCAAGCGTTTAACCGAGTCAGAACAATCTAACGGAATATTTTTTAACGAAATAATTGCCCATGCACCGTCAGTGTGTTCGAATATATTTTTCCGTTCAAAAATTTGGAATCAATCTGTAAAGCACCTTGCTTAACCAGTATGGCTGATAGACAAAAATAGATTGATGTTTATATTTTATTTTAAATTGATCAGTACATCGTTTGAAAGTTTTTGTGTATGATTGAGCATGAAATTGAAAGAAAATATGATAAGCTTTTGAATAAAGCTTGAAAGGCAAGACAATAGACATTTTTGGAATTTTTTATGATGCTATGCGTTTTTGAGCAATAACTATTAGACGTCAGGCTTGACCGACAAAAACTATAACAAGCCTGTAACTCTAATATATTGGACTAATTATTCAGATACAACAAATCATTCGTGAAACTGGCAAAAAAATAAGTTATTTCAAAATGCCTCGAGTATCCGGACCTCTCAATCTATCATTACAATGCTGGCTCTCAACCAAGTCACTAAAGAATTTAAACAAATAGCAAGGCTGGAAATGGCATATACATATCTGTTTTCACTGCAAACTTCAGTTTGGCTTGCACTTTCGTTTTCTTTCGGCAAATTTCTGTTTGTTTACCTTTTACAGGAAGCCATATTTCCTTACCTTTGAGGCAGATGCTAACGCTCCTTTCAAAGGACTTTGGTTGACACCTTGCTCAAGCTTTTTTCTTAAATTTTTAAACATTTTCTTCTCGATATGACCTTGTTAATGGCAATTATAAGAGTTTATTTCATATTTTATGTGAATTCTACAGGTGTCTGCAACCGGAAGTGTCAGCTTCTCACGCTGCGCATGCTCGACACGTCTTACTTACGTTTAGTGTACGACAATTCATAAAAATACGGATCTGTATTATTGGTACATAAGGTCAAACGCTACTAAATTGTTTCTTTTTCCCTTTAAATAAGCAATTTTAAACGATTTTTTTTGTAACAGAATAACACTTATTTTCACGTACCATGCTTTCATTAAATGCCAAGAATGAGAACCATTCTATTCAATGTAGATTGCAAATTATACATACAGATATATCTATAGCGTAAGGTGATGTTTATACTAAGACAACGTACAGTACTTTGTAAAATAAATTGCTTTACATCACACCTTAACACATTTATAACCAGCTATTAACATTTCACCCTGACAGTCAAGTGTAAACACATATAGCTATTTCATCTACAATTGAACGATGGATCGATAACATATAATATATCTAAAGCATTTTATGAATTTGGCGAAACAAAATGCTTTATGTTACACCTTTTAAGTTGTGAGTACTTTGATACTAACTTAGTCATATAGTTACCTTTTAATGGTTCATTTGGTAGAGACTCTTATTGTTTGTGGATAGTGCCCTTTTTAAGAAAATCAAAATCTTTATACAATATTTATATTTTACCTAAAAGCAGCCAACAACATTATAACCTTATTATTACATAGAAAGTAATAGGTTTAGTCTTTTTGTAATATTTACACCATTCTGCATCTCCCAAAACGAGATATCATGTGAAATGGAACTCTTTTTATACATGTATATTGTTTACTGAAGCCTTTTGGTTTGTTAACTTTTATACAGATTCTCAACGCAATCCGGCTAAAATTCTATCAGCTACTTTCTCTTTTTTACAAAATAATAATTTCGCGCAAATGCACATGTTATGACACCTCTTGTTCACCTTTTGTATGTATATATTGATGCTTAATTGTCAATTGCCCTTCTTATGTCTAAAGTACAGAAAAAGTTCTTGTGCTTTGGATGAAATTGACTAAACAGTTTATGAGGAGATGTCTTATAAAATAAAAGTTTACGGGCGGACGCCGGACAAAAAGCGATCACAATAGCTCACCGGGTACCATATGTCACTTTGTGACAGGTGAGCTGAAAAGGCTGTGTCACATCAATGACATAAGGCTGCCAGGTTGTTATTAACAGTCAGGGTGGGCAGACCATATACAATGTACATGTATAAGAATAATTTTATAACGCATTTTTAGGTTTTATTTGGCATGCTTACTAAATGTGTTTTTCTTATGAAGTTCAATAAATGAAATATAATATTAATATGTCTCTAAATTTTATTTACTGAAATTTTCAGCATGATCGTATCAAAGTAGACGCAAATATGAGACCTTTACACATGCACACTTATTAGTGCTGCAAATAGGGTATAATGACAACGAAGTGGTTTATGTCAGCCAAAAGCAAGTTTTATATACTAGGTCTCTAGTTTCCGGAATGGATATTCATTTGGCTCAGTAATCCATGATGGCGTCCAAGATGGCCGGCAAACCCGTTGAAAATAATGAATATTGATTTTGCGTAAAATTTTTCCTTTATTGGAGAGGAAAACCTTGATATTTGCTTAATTATTCATAAATAGGCAAAATAATGATTCAAATATGGGTTCTTGTTATGATAATCTCATTTATGTTTTAAAAAGATATTTTATGACATATTTTGATATTCTGCTATTGAATTCTGTTATAATTGCATAATTCTCAGAAGCAAGTTAGCATCACTTAACTGTATAGAATCAGTAAAAAGAACGAGGATGGCTTATTGGACATCTATATGTAAAAGCACAGAGACTGCGACTATAAAGTTCTTTATAGGTTGTATATTTTGAAACAGAAAGAAATAGTAATCATTAAAGGGGCATTGAGGTTTTTTGAAATGATGGAACTAAAAATATCTTTCCAGATAAATATACCATTTGATGTAGGTTTAGACCACTAATCTTTGTGAAAAAATTTCAGATCATTCGCGCACTTTGTTTTCCAGAATAATTATTCAAATTGTAAAAATATGACCAAAATTGAAAAGCGTTTTAACGCTTTTCACACAAATCGAGCTAAGAAAAGCATAAAAATACGATTTTTCAATTTATTTCGCAGTATATTTCTTGACTATCTTTGCATATATTTCAGTTTAAAGTGCCCCAGCTAATTTATGTACGAAAATTCAAATTTTATGTTCTTATAGGCTTTTAAACCTCAGTGTAGTCGCTTTAAGCAAACGGCAGGGGACAGTAAATTAAGCTGTTAGTAGTATGCAGTGTGCTGAAGGCAGTAAACAGAAGACAGGAAGCTAGACACAGTCGTTTGCGATGTCAGCAAAATATTCGTAATGTGTTAACGTCTTGTGCTATAAGGTTTTCATAGTAAGTAGTACACAATACACAGTCACTATCTAATGTTTGTTTTATGTTGGAAAATGTTTCCCATATGACCAACTAGAAGTTCAGCTTTCTTGGTGGAGTAAGACCCTAGGTGCCACTCTGGTCATTTTCATACCCGAACGGGCACTTGGTTAGAACCACCCGCTTTCCCACTTAAGCAATACGAAATTCGTTTCCGGTATTCAAACACAGCGGTTAGGGATAAGTGCTTGCGAGTCGAAGACATTTACCATTCGGCCACGAATGCCCCTGTATATAGAAATTGGTTGGCTTTAAGCCATATGATCGAGCACAATCAATTATTGTTCATAAATTTTTAATTAATGGCTAAGGATAGTCAAAAGGTTGATCTCTACTTGTCAAGCGCCCACTCGAGACCCTGTGGTATATTCTAGCTAGGCCGGGGATATGGCGTGAGGATTATTGAAGGCTCAAGCCACAAGCTAAAGCCGGTTCACGATCCTACATGCAAACAGGCCAATTTCCAGGATCCGATTTGGGGGTATACATGCCAGGATGGTCTACTTAATTTTTAGGGCATACTTATTATCCTGGATACCAGCCACCAATCGATCGTGAGGTACTCGGTGGAAGGTATACGCCTTATACGCTAGGATTCTCTGACCGCTCAAGCCCCAGTAAGGCATATACAGTGAATATTTCGAAATCGAGCACGTTATTCGGCCCAGAAGTAGTAAACTCAAGAATAAAAGATCGATCCTTTATTAAAACCAGGTTTTAATTAATATAATCGCAGTGAACACAGTTTTGAGATAGCCTGGATGCGTGCGTCACATTGATTATGTGACTGCCACCTATATGAGTAAATACACAAACACTGAAACTTATAGTTCTTTGACCAATGTCATTGCAATAGACATTAAGCAATATACAGTAGACAGGACACTGTTTGTTGTGTCGTTTTCACAGTATTTGGTATCACAATATTTGGATTTGATGCATGGGAAGAGGCAGTAGCGGCAGCAGTAGGAAACGTGAAGTTAGTAGTGGCACAGCAGTAGCAAAATTATTAAACGTGAAATTGGCAGTAACAGTAGCACACAAGTTACTGTAGCAAAATTATAAAACGTGAAATTGGCGGTAACAGTAGCACAGCAGTAGCAAAATTATAAAACGTGAAATTGGCAGTAGTAGTGGCACAGTAGTAACTGTAGCAAAATTATAAAACGTTAAATTGGCAGTAACAGTAGCACAGCAGTTAGCAATAGCACAGCAGTAGCAAAATTATAAAACGTGAAATTGGCAGTAGTAGTGGCACAGCAGTAACTGTAGCAAAATTATAAAACGTTAAATTGACAGTAACAGTAGCACAGCAGTTAGCAATAGCACAGCAGTAGCACAGAAATAGCTGAGCAGTGACATAAATGATATGTTTTCAACAATCATTTAGCTTTTACATGTATTGCAACTCCACAATATGACGATTTTCACTGTACATTTTGTTATTCAACATCAATTGCTATAAAATAACACTAACGGTATTTAGATAACCATTCATTCTAAATTATAGAGACATGTTTTAGACAGAAAAAAAGACAATTTTATATAAATTGTGTAATAGATATGTAATTGTATTTTTATAGAAATTTTAATTTTACAATCGAATATCGGTTGCTTTGTAATGCTGGCCGAATACTTCTGAACACTTCATATAATTGATTTCATGACCGAACATAACGTTATATTTTATCATTAAATGATGTGTATATGATGTATATCTTTTCTCCACTTTACAAACTGGACGACTTTGAATCCGGACGAAGGTACGTAACTTACATTTAATATATACATATAATTTTCTATGTTTTCATCCTTTCATGATATTTTCTGTGGTTGGTAGTATTAATCGGGTTTCTGCAAATCAGCGACTACAGACCTCTGGTCAATGTACATTTAAACGAAATTTATATGGGCAAACACCGAACAACAGTTTCAAAAATGCAAATATAAACATGGTGAAAATTCATTTTTTTATGAGAAGCATGTTAATGAACAAGAGTGTCTGTACTTATTTTCAGAGGTACATTAAGTATAGCATTTTTATGTTGATATATACACTGATGCGGAGATATATGCAAATATATCAGATGTGGTTATTTCCAAACAACTGGTTTCTTACATTAAAGTAGATTGAATAGAATAGGATGACGCGAATTAAAAATGATATTCTGATGCTAAAATATTATTAATATCACTTAAGGATTGGGGCTAATAAGCAAGACAGATTACGAAATTTCACAAAATACAGCGTTCTGCTTACTGTCTATTTTTTGCTGTGCATATTTTATAGCAAAAATATCATTACCTGTAGCAGTGAGCAGATGCAGTAGCAAACTTATAAAACGAAAACGTGAAGTTGGCAGTAGCACAGCAGTAGCAGTAGCAAATTACATATATAATAATTGTGCGTTCATAACAAACAAAATATAATATAACGGAATGTAACGTAACGCAAATTAACATAAGACAAAAACATAACATTTACATACTTTTTTTTTCAAATCACATGCAATTTATTGTCGACAGTTTGTTGTCAATCTTGTTATACAAATATGCAAATATTTTGCTGAGAAGGTTCGAATATTTTATTTGTTTTCATAGTTTTAACATAGCGTACTTATACGTAATCCAATAAACAGTATATTTACAAAAATATAAAGCTTACTAACTAAAATATATATATTACTTACTAACTGACAAATATCTAGCATTATAAATTCGTTTATTATAATATTGTAAAATTTGATAGAAAACAGTTAAATTAACGTTGCACCCTCAACTAAACATACATGTATGATAATCTAACATAAACATTATCAAGATAGCATAACCAGTGTAGCACTAAGCACATTTGTTATAGGGGTTATCTCCCATTTACCATCACAATGTTTAGGATAGCGGAAGGTGCAGACGAATTATATATATATATTGGGGAAGGATCGAGAGGGAATAAAAATATTGGTTTGTTTTTATTTCGATTGGTTTGATTATTTATATTCATATCAGTGCTTTAATAAACTGCATTTTAACTAAATTAACCACCATACTTCAAAGAGACACAAACACTTAAAATATGGCGACTTTTCAGCTTATTTTAATACAGAGGTAAGACCTGGCTGACGTTAGGTAAATGTATAAAAATTACAACCATAATAAAATATACTGGTATCGCACTGCTATTAATCTTAATTTGTTTATATTTTGTGTATCAAAGTACTTAATTTTAAGAGGTACGTAGCATGCTAATGGGGTATTTCAAATACTGAATAAAAAACCTCAAATAGGAATGTATCATTTGAATATCGTAATAAATAATGCTTAAAAATGTTGTTAAAGTTTCAAGTGTTTTAGTACGAACATTAATTTGATGAATAATAAAAATATGTGAACTTCTTATCATCTGCTATATAAATTATACATGTCTTTATGTAATATCGGATCATCGCCAACAACATTCATATATAATTTTTCTTGATTTCTTGCTGTCTGATACGAAATACTATAATGATTGTAAGAGAAAATAGACTATGTCAACAGTGCAATATGCATGTCATTGAAAACGAATTCCATTTTTTACTCGTTTGTCCAAAATATTATAACCTTCGTAAGAAATTTTTAAAACCATATTTTTGCCGTTGGCCTACACTTCAAAAAATGGAAACTTTAATGTTATCTAAAAATGAAAAAGAACTTAATAATTTGTCAAGATATTTATATTTTTCACTTAAAGTAAGAAATTCTTATTAACTTGTATATTGTTAGATCTAAATAAAGACATTCCGTAAATAACATATCTGAAAACATATTGTATGACTGTATTTGTATACACATGCGATGTTTAACTATTTGTTTTCTTTTCCATTGTTTCTCGATGGATCTCGACTCTCAGATTGTCACAGTAAACACTGTGTATGAATCGATTTTTGAAATGAAGTTTAGAAAAGTGAGCAATTCATGGTTTACGCAATATAAAATATAAAGATGATATGAGCCGCGTCACGACAAAACCAACATAGTGGGTTTGCGACCAGCATGGATCCAGACCAGCCTGCGCATCCGCGCAGTCTGATCAGGATCCATGCTGTTCGCTTACAAACCCTTTAACAAGTAGAGAAACTGATAGCGAACAGCATGGATCCTGACCAGACTGCGCGGATGCGCAGGCTGGTCTGGATCCATGCTGGTCGCAAACCCACTGTGTTGGTTTTGTCGTGACGCGGCTCATATAAAACGCATTATTGATGTCATTAATAATCATTTATAGGAGACACTTTAAATTTATTTTAATTTATTTGACTTAAGTCTTTAATTTGAAATTATGTTTCATTTTTTACAATAGAAATATATCACTTACTTGAATAAAAGAAATACTTGAATGAGGAATAGGTAAATATTTTTAATATCCTAAATGAAATGTCTGAAATATTTTCAAATTGAAACAGTGCGTATTTAACCTTTACAAATAAAATAGGTATACTACTACTATGTTCAAACTAACAGGTGTTTTAGTTTTAGAGTGTGGGCATATTAATTTCATTTGCAAGTTTTCATAAATATGTGAAAGACCATGACCAATTAAAATTGAAATGTCTAAATGCGGCGACCAAATATAGGTTTGTTTAGAGATAATCTTAAAAAGCATGCAATTCACTAAAATTACAATGTTTATTCCATATCCATTTCTTCGATAACAACTTGGCAAGGTCTTCATGCAGCCATTCAAAACTAATAAAACTGAATATACGACTGATATATATCTCAATCAGGAAGTGACCGAGTGTTTTATGTTTTATTTTCTGACTAAATATTGCATTATCAATTCTTATCTGGAACAAATGTCTTAATTTTAATTTGACAACATTCTTCAAACAAAATGTTTGTTAAAAAGGAAAGGATATTGTTTCTCTTATGTAAGTGAATTATTTTGAAGATTTGAAAGAAATGAATTAACATCTGTCTTTATTTAGTTTTTTGAAATTGCTTTGTGAATAATTGTTTTCCTGACAACAAACGTAGATTTTAATGATCAAAATTCATAATGTTTATTATAAATCAATACATTGTGTAATTGCAACGATATCTTTTATACAAGTCATTCAGCTACAAGACAGAGACCTTCTTATTGACTACTTATATCTGTTCAAATTTAACAAGGACCAACTCACATTGATGTTTTAAATTTAACTCTATGAAATACTAAATTTTGAGTAATATGTGGTCAGTTTAAGACTTGATAACAATTGCTTTAAAACTTATTATTAATCTACAAGCTGCCTACTGGAATTCCATAACCATGACTGTCGAAGGGTCTCTTCACTTTTTTGTCTGAATTAATTACCTTGTTTAAGATTGCACTCCCGGCCATGGCAATCCTTGAAAGAATGAGGCAACTAGTATCAGCTTAAAGAACGAATATTCTTCTTTTTCAGCTTGTAACTTTATTCTCCTTATCCAGCTAATCCATCTATATTTGGTAAAATATTTTTTTTCACATGCATAAACACATTTCTTTATCTCTAGACAAAATATATATTATGAATGGTTCTTTTTAATGTTACCTAATAAAAAGTTTGACAATCAATGTCAAACGAGGCTTCATGATTCCTAACAATTTGAATAATCTCTGTAATCAATATTTGGCAAATAAATATTTCCAAAAGAGGTGGAACAATTTTTCAAGTTCCGATTTACAAAACGTACGTGTACACACTTTTACATGACAGACACTTATAGGCACATAAATTAATTATTTGTAGACTACCATTTACATATTCTTTCGCCAATACAGAAGATTTAATCTTAAATTGCGGACCTTTACACTCAAAATTGCAAAAAAAAAATGTTTATTTCCTTAGGATATTGAAGTGACATAAACAAGTAGTAATATGTGACTTTACAACAGTTATTCTATAAATGGGTGTACATGACCTGCTTTAAGATTAAAATGATCTCGGGACTGGAATTTTGACGAAAGATGAGAAAAGTACTTGGGTTCTGTATTGTAATGTCTTTCCATTTCAGCGTCCCTGAACGTTTTGATCGTGAGCGGGGGTGGACCGCATTGTAAGTTGATTAATTTTCTTTATATAAATGTACTGTTAAATATTGATACAGCCCCTTGTGCAATACATAAGAAAATTATTTAATATGCTTTAATATCTATATCTTTTTCTTTTTTTAAAAGGACTTTCCATGGAATATAATAACCTTCTGACAAATGTTTTCAAAAGAAATTAAATGATAATTTAATGACGTATACGTACTTATACGTACTTAATTATGATAGCGTTGTTAAAGGCGAATAACTGAATCAATGCACTTTTTTATGAACCTTTTTTATCCACCATGTACCTTACAGTTTGCGAATATCCCCACACAAACCACTGCCAAAATGGAGCAACGTGTAACCGCTTAAACAACGGTTATTCTTACACGTGCACATGTCAGCCTGGTTTCACGGGAACTCACTGCGAGTATGTTGGTATGTATGGTTTTCATAAGATCTTTGCACATTAAATGTATGTTGAAATGGCCCGTCAGCTTTATAAATAGTGAATCAGGGCTTCAGTGTTTTTATATTTTTCTGGTCCTTCGGGATAATTGATTCCGGCATTTTTAAGTGTTGAAAATTGAGTACCGCTCAAGCCGGTGCTTGGGGCATGAGGGATGGATGTAGCACTTTATGTACAGACTCAATCATTTTGTTGTGATTAATGGTTCCGAGGATCACACATTTTTTCCAGATTTTCATAATTTGGTGGTTAAATTTGTTTCAGATAGTACGGCATTTAGTGCTGATAAAAATATTTTATTGAATTAATAAATGGTTCTTACGAAAGAAATGTAGGTACTTTATGTGTGAATAATGCATATGTCAAAATGTCCTTTGATCATCCATACTGTATACCGGTATGCTATTTGATCTGATTGATTTTATAACATTATCTGACTGTAAACCAGATGCATGTTATATGAAGATCATTATTACATATTATCAGCTGTTTCTGTACTTAAATGTGTCTAACATACAAAAGACATGTAGTGTGTTCAATTATCATGGACAGATACTTTAAATATTTCCGATAAACCAAAACAAACTAACAGTCTTAAATTTACTTTAGACTGCAGTAGTTCCATATATTGTAAAAATGGAGGAACATGTTCCACTTATAATGGAGATACAAAATATACATGTAACTGTGCCGATGGCTGGATGGGTTCAAACTGTGAACAGATTGGTAAGTTTGGTTACGGTCATGGTGTTAAGCCATCTGGTATTTTACTGCACACAGAAAAGACTGGAATTAAAAAGATTGGTTTGGCATAAGTTAAAGCAACACCTTTCAAAGATAAGCAGAAATCATATTTATTAAATTAAACTTTTTGAAAGTTTGGTTATTTCTAAATATAAAATTTCAATATGGAACAAGGAATTACTTATATTTTGCTTGGAAATTGTAAATAAAACAAACATTAACTGTCTTAGATTATTTTTCCTTCGAAATTATGCTAAAATATCCATAATTTTGTATTTCTCATGTATCTAAGCAACTATTTGTATCTTTATTAAGATTGCAGTAGTTCCTTATATTGTATAAATGGTGGAACATGTTCGACTTTAAATGGAGGTACAAAATATACATGTAACTGTGCCGATGGTTGGATGGGATCAAATTGTGAACAAATTGGTAAGTTAAATTCAAGTGGTCACGGAATAAAGTTTTATGTTGTTTTTGTATACTGGCTAAAGTAAATAATGAACACTAAAAAGCTTATTTTGTGCAATTTAAGTTTTACAATACGATTACTGTGTTTTTTTAAATGAGGTATTTCAATGAAAATTTGAACAATACGCTATGTGTATATTTCAGCAATTAAATGTTTATAAACTTGCTGCCATAATACATTCCTTCATATACTTGCAGACAAATTATTCATCACTTCATAAGAATTATATACATTTTACCTTTGGAATTTGTTTTGCTGTTTTCAAACATCTACTGTTATTAAAAATAAAAATTTTGCATAGAAATATATGAATCGATTTTAAGCAATTGCTGAACGTATTCTTTTGAAAATCATATGCTATTATCAATATACGCAACAAAGTCGCTATAAATAGATTAATAAATTCTGATAGCACCGATTTTTGGATCATTTCTTTATGGTAAAAAGCTTCCAATTTAATTGGCGAGACTAAAATGCAACAAATCTGATGTTAATTTATAAATACCCTTATATACATTCCAGATGTTTGTACGCCATATAAAAAAGCCGACATTGTATTTGTCTTGGACACTTCCCTGAGTGAAGGTGATGATGGATTTGAGAAACAGAAACAATACGTCAAGAGGTTCATATCAAAATACCAATACCAAATTGGGCCACCGAATTATCGTTACCAATTTAGCCTAATAACATATTCTCTACATGCGATCGTCCACTTTTACTTCAATACCTTCAACAACGAGACAGATTTACAAAACGCGATGGATTTGTTAAAAGTTAATTGTAGCGGTCCTAGTTTAGCTGGAAATGCTTTGAAGATAGTCCGAGGAGATGTGTTCCAAACCTCTAACGGTGCACGAAAGGATCCTAGCGTTGAACGGTATATTATTTTACTAACAGATGGACTGTTGTCGGATGCGCCAGACACCATCCTAGAAGCAAATGTATTAAAGGTCAATGGCTTTAAGATATACACAATTGGCAGCGGAAAATCAATACTTCATGAGAACTTGTTAGAAATATCATCATTTAATGATTACGTATTTCATATGGCAACAGAGGATGGGATACAAACACTTCTAAAACACACAATGTTTGGTTGCAAAAGTAAGTTAAATTCGTTTTCGTTTTCTATTGAAACATCAAAAATAGATAACTATATATCTAGAATTTATCACTGATATAATATCCAAAAGGTATGAGCTCAGATTGGAGATAAAGGCGAATAAAGAAGTGCATTGCACTAAAGATATATTTTTGATTTTCATTCTTCTGCAGAAACATCAATTTAGACATGTAACAGTTATTAGAACACATGATATGTTGTAGAGCTAGGTAAATGATTTACTTGTATAAATGTACAATGGTACGAATGGTACAAAAAGTAATACAGCATAAGATTTAACATTCATTACCAAATGATGTTCAGTATACTAATATCCTACTTAATATAGTTAAACATATTTTCATTCTTTCTGTCCTAGAGTAACGTCAGTATAAGATTAAATATTTACTTTTTCTTACGTTAAGATTGTTCTTAATCTTATTCTGCAATGACTTTTTTTCAGAATGTTCATCTAAAGTATCAGATGTTTCGATCCTAATGGATGTATCAGCCGGTATTAAACACCAAGAGCTGGATATCCAGATCAGAGCCGTCATACATTTACTCAGGATCACAAAAGTTGGATCAAAGGCTACTCAGTTTAGTTACTCTACGTTTACAGAGACAGTCCACAATGTTTACGACTTTACAACATATAAGTCTCGAGCCGATCAAATTGCTGATATTAGTAAGAAAACTAGGCAGACTATTTCAACAACTGCCAATTTAGCGAACGCGTTGAATGAATTAAATCAAAATGGATTTTCAGCAGGAAAAGGTTCAAGACTAGACGCCAGGAAGATCGTGGTGGTTGTTACCTCCGGAAATACAAATGATATGCAACAGGTTTTAGCAGAAACAAAGCAACTTAAGGACTCTGGGAAGATAATGGTTACTGTAGGCGTTGGGTTGAATGCAAATTATACAAATATGTTGGAGATATCGTCAGACCCCGCCTTAACATTTATACTCGGTGATGACGTTCATATTAACGTCAAAGTTTTAGATTCCTTAAAAACGTTGCTCGAGTATGATGAATGTTCACATGTTTGATTATTGACGATATTGTTAGATTTAACGTGATACGATTAAAGGCTTGTCTTTTGTTCACACGCACGTACGCACACACATGCACGAGCACTTGTACGCTCGCACACACGCACGCACACACACATTGATGAAATTATTCTTATGCTCTATTACGCATGAGCTGAAAATGTACATAAACTATTATTTCTAAATATTTAGTTTTAGAAGTTGAAGTCGATACTACCCTCATTTTACGATATCTTCAGTAAAAAGCTATTTACATGTTTTCATGTTTTGAACATTTGAGAATCACATCTTATTTACCCCGTTGAAGAGACCATACATTTACTTTATTGATTCATCATTTTGCCCTAATATTTGGACAAACTTGTATAAACGATTTTCTTAAACAATTTTGTTATACATCAATTCATCGTTTGTAAAAATAGACCTTTCCACTAAATATGTGCACTGCAAACGTTATCAAAATGTAAGTTACAATAAATAATATAGACGAATTACTACATGTAATAGCATCAACCGTATTGTTCTTTTTTGAGATGGACACGTTTTAGAGGGAAGAACGAGGATTTTTTTTTGTATAAATTTAGATTTCCTTTACTTTATTTGAAAATAAATCAAGGGCAATTAAACATTTATTTCAAAGAAATCTGATCTATATTTTATAACGAACCACTGTTCTTATTCAGCAATGCATGTTCCGGTAGGTGATGTTTTGTAGATGTAGTAATTTAGGGATTTTTAAGTCACAGCGTCACTAAATAGTAATATGGGAACGTTTCAGTTGTACTGGTATGTGTGTATGAAATAAATTTTATTACAAACTTTGAAGAAAGTCATCCATTGGGAGACAAAGATTTTTGTCATGAATGGTGAAAGGTTTCATTATATTAAAAATAATGAAGTCGCATTGCTTTAAACAAAACTTGTTTTTATTGGTTTATATAATTTATCTGCATTTTTGCATAGGTACACCACAACCCCCTTCCCCTAGAATAGTTTAGTTTTATGCTAAGAATTAGAGCAATGACATAAAATAGCAACATGGATTATATTAGATAGTCATTATCTAACCCGAAAAATAATGTCCTTATCTTTTTAAAATTGAAAAAGATAAACCTGCAATTTATTTTATGAAGACCTCTTAAATGTATAGGAAAGATAACACTTTATGGGGCTAACCAATAAAAGACATATTTACATAAGATAAATGCTCAGTAAACACAACGTTTCCATTTAATGAAAAGGAAAGTTCATACTTGAGCAAAAGCATACATGTAGTTTGTAACCATACTGTACGTATTGGTTGTATTTATTTACTATAAAAGTAAAATCAGGCACAAACAATATTAGCAACAACAACAACAACAACAACAACAACCAAAACAAGAAAACAAAACTGTCTGTATTGTCTTTGAAATAAAAAGTGTTCATATATCAAACATTTTGGTAAATTGAATTAATACACTAATGTGGCATGATTCAGAATTTTTTTAGTTTTGAGTTCGAGCATTATGGATACTTCCCTCTTTAAGCCCACATTTTCCGTCACATGGAAGTGTGCTTTAAATGTTTAAATCTGCTTTAGCCGGTGCCAGGGGGCGTGGACGGTATTTTGCACTTGACAGTACCGTCCATGAAACCGAGCCTGCAATATTTTCAATTTTGCCGTTTTCAGATTTGACAGAACAAGTGCTGAATTGTAAACATATGCCATTACCTTTTTCATTATTGTTGGACAGACATCCGTTAAAATCACATAATTTCCTGACAGATTCTTGATAAAAATGACATGGTCAATATTGTTGAGGCCAGACAAATATTTGTAAGTTTTGAATTTAATGGTTGACTTGATGGGTTTCTTTTGTGTTCGTAACTATCTCGCCGGATCATTAAAAACAAAATCAGCAAAGTTTTACAGTGGCAAAATCACTGAAAATTACGATTATCTTCAACATTCTACACGGAAGTAAATTACTTTTAAATAAGTAATTTAATTGCTAACCAGCTGGACTTGAAAAGAGATTATCCTTTGCTACCAGTGAAGAACCTGGTTAGGCTCTTTATCATTGTCACTTCAAGTTTTTTTTATGAATGAAATCAAATGAAATTCAAATGGGTTTTTCCACATTTAACACAGGATAAATCATTAACACTTATTCAGAGGGTCAAACTGATAACCAGACTGATCAGGAAGTTACGGTTAAAATAAATTTATTTGGTATTTGAAGAACACTGCGTTATCAATACTTATGTTAAAACAAATGTTCATAAGGATTTCATTTCAAAACAGCTTTATTTCAAGTAATATGTATTTTATAAAATGGAGGATATTATTTCTCACGTGTAAGTGAATTATTTTGAAAGATTAAATTCACGCATCAAACTTTATTTTTCCATAGGATATAAAAAAAAATATTTTTATACGTTTTCAGGTCATTAATGTTATCGAAAAAACATAGTGTTTCCTTTCTTTTTTAGTAAGAACTAGTCTATATGTAGTAAGGAACAACGTTTCCTTGTGACATTCATCTTTTTCTCTCTCGCAATTTTCAGTATAGACCTTATTACAATAAGATTATTTCCATTGTAAAGGATGTTGCATTTAACGCATATGCATTCCGCGTAATGCAAAAAAGCAATAACAAAAGACTATTTATATAGTTTTATTTTATTGTCAAACAATATGGACTTGGCACTAAATTAACTTTTGTAAAGGTCATTGAATAAACACTGGTATCTAACGAATATATCGATATATTTGTTAACTTCTCACGCCAGTGAGGTGTGGTGTATCGGTATAGATGCCAGGCTACCGATTCGGAGGTCTCTGGTTCGATTCCTGACCAACAACACATAATGAAGATTTATATATATACTTTTAGTACTTCTTAGAAGCACTCGCTTCCGCTTTAAAGATACGTTTAACATCGTCTGAGTCGCTCGCTAAAGGTTTGAATGGCTCTCCAACCCAACTTCTGCCGCCGAAGCCTTGACCTTGTCCTCTTCAACTCTGTATGTCTATGCTGAACGTAAGATGAACTGATTTTCATTCTCTGCCGCGGGTATGTATACTCGTGTATGAAATACACATGTATGCCTTCAGAACCGGTTTATGTAATCCGTAACAGTTAGACAATGGTTCCCTTTATACGATGTAACGCGGAGAACCAGTAATTATTCTTTATCGCTATGATGAAAATAATACACTTTCATGAACTTGGATTTGAAAAAAATGACTAACACATTATACAGAATCAACAGTTTACTCAAGTGCCCTTACACGTAGTAGATGTTTTGAAAAGTGGATTAAGAAATAATTTAAATCTAAAATATAACTTTAAAAATTCGAAAGATTTTCAATTTTAAAAGTAGTTTGACGAATAAAAATGCATTGTAATTTTCTATTAATTGATAATGATAAACTGTTTATCTATATTTGTCATATGTCAGCGTTTGTTTGTCTGGTGTAAGGGAATTATTTTGAAGATTTGAAAGGAAATGAATAATATTGCTTTATTCAATTTTTCGATTTTTTGGTTGATATTTGTTTTCTTGACATCAGACTGAAATTCCAGTGATCCAAAATCTTAATTTTTTATCATAAATCAATACATTGCGTAATTGCATCGATATATCTTATATAGAGAATAAGCTACATGCATGTAAAATATATGTTTTCTTTTTTGATACAAGTTTATATACATAATAAATGTAACCTTAGATAGACTTATTTTAACTAAAAGTGGTTGACAAACTTTTTCAAATACAGAACATTGACAAAACTACATTATGGTAGTGTGACTCGTAGTTTTGACGAAATTCTTTTTAAAAAGGCATAGAGGTCTATAACTTTTTGTTTTCATTCGGAATATCTCGACTATTATTCATATTAATCTCGGGGTTAATAAGGATTGAAAGTAGTTCTACAACTTTGCAAAACAAGAACAGAGTGTGTTATTTTTGAATAATGATAACGGTATTACACCAAAGGAAAAAAAGTTATTTTCTGTAAAATTATAACTGAAAAATATGTCTGACAATCAGAATCAATTAAAGAATGCAAAATATGGTCAACAGGTTGCGGTTTCTAAGATTATAATACATTAAAGGATTTACATACTATTTGCATATGTTGAACCGAAATACCTTATCCGTTATGTGTATTCTTACTGTTGTGTTCGAAGTCCTTTTTCGAAAATTGGTGGTAGGGCCGAGAAGCAATTGCAGTTGTTTTTTTTTTCATTTCAGCGTCCCTGAACGTTTGGATTGTGAGCGGGGGAGGAAAGCATTGTAAGCTCGTTTATTTGCTCTATATAAACATATTGTTCAATGTCCATACAGCCCCGTGTGTAATACATAAGAAAAAAATCACTAAAAACCGCTTTTTTTGCTTTTGACATGTATATCTCTTTTATAATATTGAACTGGGCTTTCCATAACATAAAATAACCTTCTGAAATATGTTTTAAAATAAAATTGAATGATAACGTAATGACGTACTTAATTATGATAGCGTTTTAAAGAGGAGCACTTTTTTATCACCACATGCCTTTCAGATTGCGAACATAACTACACAAACTACTGTCAAAATGGAGCCACGTGTAATCGCTTTAACAACGGTAATTCTTACACGTGCACGTGTCAGCCTGGTTTCAAGGGTACTAACTGTCAGTCTGTTGGTATGTACAATTTCATAAGATCTTTGCACATTGAATGTCTGTTGAAATGGCCGTCAACTCTATTAATATTGAACCAGGGTTTCATTGATGTATGGTTAAAATTTCTTTCTAACCTTTTTCTAATGTAACAGATGTTGCATTTTGCGTATACGCATTCTGCGTAGGGCAAAAATCGCAGTAGCGAAAGATTTATCATACTTAAAGATATAACAGATGTGATTTCAAGTTACGCCACCCAGAAAACAGTAATTTTGGGATACATTAAAGTAGGAAGTACTCAAAGCGTGAATTCATATTTATAACAGAAATACGAAAATATGGGTGACTAATAATTCAATGATTAAAGATCCTGTATGTTTTGCGATTGATATTGTTACTGTGTGTATACTACACTTGCAATAAGTTATATATGATATAATTATGCAAATAAAACAATTTTCTAACATCAAAGAATATGTAAAATGTGTACTGCAAATATTTGTGCACATTATATTTAATTAATAAATTACATGCATCCATTTCTTATTGGAAAATTTGACTTAAAATTTATAGAAAATAAATTTCTAATTACCTCCCTTTATTTACATGAAATGTTAAATTGGGAAATATTTTTATAAATAATGCTTATAGGAACTTACAATATTGACAAATCTTAATTTGAGCATCATATTTATGAAATAAAACCATGAAAAAATTGTGTTACAGGATCTTTAAAAGGTATAAAAGTCCTCTGTTTAAGATATGATTGTTAAGATTGGTTTATGTGAAAAAATACTTAAATTACGATTTTCATAATTTTACAAGATTATAACATGACATTGTTTTTAATTAAACGTCTGTTGAATGATATTGTAAACTAGCTGGAAATAATAACATGTCACGCGTCAATCTGTTTGGCACTTACCACCTTGCCAATCCACTTATTCAAAGCAAG
The DNA here is from genome assembly GCF_026571515.1 of Ruditapes philippinarum. NCBI lineage: Eukaryota > Metazoa > Mollusca > Bivalvia > Venerida > Veneridae > Ruditapes > Ruditapes philippinarum. Next base: position 30,117 of record NW_026855771.1, read on the forward strand.
TGTACAATACAAATTGTGCAAAATTATGTTATACAGGCGTAGGTAATAAAATTTAATCTTTAATAAGTACCCTGCTGTTTTAAATTACTGATGAAAAAGTCGTCATATGATACCTTTAACAGAGGACTTTTGTCTGCGCTTTTTATCATTCATAATTTTTGTATATCTGTTATAGCTATCAGTACTTACTGCTTTAAGTCATCCCAAAATTACTGTTTTAGGGGTGGCCAAACTTGAAATCACGTCTATTAAAGCCTATAAGTATGGTGTAGTCATCGGTATTGCGTTTTTGCCCTACGCAGAAATGCAACAACCGTTATTATGGAAAAGTCACACTGTTAAAAGGTCTAACATCTGTTGTGTTTTTGTTAAAAGCCTTTTTATATAATTTTCTACTTTGTACCTTAAACAAGCTCAGAATTGTCAACGAACTTCTACTACATTTCTATGTAGGGCGATGCTCTTTTGCCCTACGCAAATAGCGCATGCACGAGAAAATACTATTTCTGGTCGATTTTTAGCAACAGATCGCGTCGCAAAAAGGTGTATATTGTTTCTCTTTAGAAAGTACGACATTAAGTGCTGAAACAAATATTTTATTAATGAAATTAATGGTTATTTCGAAAGTAAAAAACTTACTAACATTTATGGATGAATAATGCATAGTTACTGATAGGATTTTGTCTGTGTTATTATAATTTTCTGTGACGGATAAGAACTGATTGTTTAACTTTAACTTTAAAATAGTAACTACTGTGTATGAATTTTGTGTGCGTCAATCCAAGGACTGTTAAAGCGGAATCCATTACGTCTAGGGTCGAACTAGGAAAAACGCCCTGATGACAGAATTTCTTAGTATAATAAAAAAAGGTATAGACCGTTGGTGAGAAAGCGAACTCTCTGTTTTTGGAGCAAAATGTGAGCATATCAACACTTCTAAACGACGTTTCGATTTCTTTCAATTATATAATGTTTTAAAGAGGCATTTTGAAATATTAGTAAGACGATAGTATTTTTGTTATCTTCTGGAGGTGTGCTGCTTTAAAACCAGTTTTATGTAAATACTATTGAGCGAAAATTATTGGTTGGCGTTAACCCATTACCAGATATACACGCCTTTTTTTCCCCTTTTTGTTGTCTCAAATGGTGAAAAAAATGACTTATGTAGGTCGCTAACTTCACACTGCTGACATTTTGATTTATTTTTAGCGTGGACCGGGTCGCGTACCCCATATTATTTTAAATTTCACAAAATAGTTATTTGTAAACATATGATATTGATTTTTTATAGGTGATAAGTTATTAGATATTTCACTCCTGCAAAATCGTGTCTGTAAATTAAAAGATGTAAATAGTAAAGCCGCAGTCCTATTATTTTCTTCTTTCTTAATCCTGATATATACTTTCCAACAACTTGTTTAAGACGGTTTTTGAAACTTTAGATTGTTCCAGTCCTCTCTATTGTAAACATGGAGGAATGTGCTTTCCAACAAACGGAGGGACCAGCTATAAGTGTCACTGTACGAAAGGTTGGACTGGAAACAATTGTCAAAATGAAGGTAAATACGATTTTAAGACAATACGTCATACTTTACAGTAAGTATCCCTTTTTATAAAGTATGAAGACAATATCTTATTTTTTAATAAAGATTTTCGCGGACTATGCTCTTGGTATACGCCAAATGAATATCGCCTTGCGCTCAACATCAGCTTTTTACTCCACCATTTACCCCTTCGTCCTTCAACTTTCGAAAAATAGCGATTTTAAGGAATCCATAATGAGTCATTTATTTTGCACGAAAAAAACATATTCTTCTTACATGTTGATATTTTATTACACTCTACTCTGTCGGTCTGCCAAAATTTATTAAACTATTCTGGGCAAGTTTCATGTCTATTAGCAAAGAAAATCCTCCAAATATACATCATAATCCCAAAAATATCAGTTTGAACCATTTTTATAGTCATGTAAACAGATATAAGTTTTCATTAAGCATTGGAGGAAAATTTAGCCTTAAACGACCTTCTTACAATAAGCGCAACATAAGCCTTCAGTAAATTTAAAAAAAAATGGCTATAAAATTGTTTTATCACAGAAGGGTCATGTCCGTTTTAATAAGGGGTTTAAGTAATATAATTAAACCTTGAGTAACGTCTTTAATATCAGTCTGTGACATTTCTAAACACACTGTTTCGGATAAACGATAATCAAAGCTCTTTTAATCATAGACCATTTTTAGTGACTGCAGAAACATATAACATGATATTGAAATTTTATTGTTTCTTCTCCTATATTATATAAATAGATAATAACAAAATACTAAAAGTCACATTCTGCCTTACAAACAGATAAACGTGAGTTTTTATAGCAATTCAATAATGGTTTTAGAGCATGATAACTTGGATGTTTATCGCCTGAAGAAAGTAGTACTGAATGTGAAATTATTTTCTTGCATATCAGACTGCTGTTTTCGTTAGCTTTACCTAAGCCGGAAATTTCATCTGGCATGGGGTGCCAGATGAGTTGCATGCTATACAATGACATGCTTAGGATGAATTAATTTTTGCCGATATTTTCCATAGAAAAGTGTTTTGTTAAGGTTAAGTATTTAAAATATGATGGAATTTGCAAGAAAAAAACTGACATGTTTCGGTCACAGATGGCAGTATCAGTGTTTGGACACCCACCCTTATCTGCCCCTGGACCCCTACTACAACCCTGAAAAAAATAATTCAACACTCTAAGCCTTACTATAAGGTACCATTTTTTCCACCATCAAAATTATATTTATAGAAAGGTGAAAAGCCTACTATATACTCATTTGCCAAACAATGTGGAACACGGGAAATCCTCGTTTCGGCGACTCAGGCGTATTCCGGGGGCATATCGCTGCATCATTCATTAACAACAATAAAAAGAACTAGAATTCCATACCTTACCTAATTCAAGTCCATAGAATATCAATATCATTCCGATTTTTTTCTGGTTCACGGTATTTTTTGACTTATCGCTGCCATTTTGCAGTTTGATACCGGGGTTGTAATACGAAATCTGATTGGACGCGCCAAATTTGACGTCCATTCAGATCGCGTATATCACACAGATATCAGAATCCAAAAGGGCAGCGACAGGAGGGATCTGTCATTGTTTTGCTTTGTAAATAAACCGGCTTTATCAGTTAGAAAGTAGAATGAGAAACAAATGTTGTTTTTAGTGAATCCAGTGTTAACCTCATTATGAATTATTTGTCATGCAACTGTTGAGTCATCATTTAAATGTTGAAATGAATGATATACTAGATATTTTAAAATCACATACGAATTTCACAAACAAAACTTGTTCGAGGTTTTTGTGTATAGTTATTATCATGCTACTTGTAATTCTGAGATTAAAATGCAACACATCCGATGTAAATTTATAAATATACTTGCATTCCAGATGTTTGTACGCCGTATAAAAAAGCCGACATTGTTTTTGTCTTGGACACTTCCATGAGTGAAGGTGATGATCAATTTGAGAAACAGAAACAATACGTTAAAAAGTTCATCTCAAATTACCAATACCAAATAGGACCGCCGAACTATCGCTACCAATTTAGCCTCGTAACATATTCCCTACAGGCGAAAGTTCACTTTTACTTGAACACCTTCAGCAACATTACAGATTTACAGAACGCCATAGATTCAATGAAAGAAAATTGTAGTGGTCCAAGTATGACTAAAACTGCATTGAAAACGGTCCGAGAGGACGTTTTAACAACAGTTAATGGTGCTAGAGACAAACCTGTAGAACAGTATGTTATATTAGTGACCGACGGTTTGTCATCATACCCAATTCATGCTGTGGCAGAGGCCGCTTTACTGAAACGCAACGATGTGACGATATACTCAATAGGTACCGGTGATTCTATAAGACACGAGGAGTTGCTAGATATATCAAAATTTCCAGCATATGATGATCACGTACTAGTTTTTCCAATGGCAACAGATGATTCGATTCAACATCTTCTGAAGTACACCATGTTTGAATGCGATAGTGAGTAATAGATTTTTAAAGCATTACGGAATATCACTAGGATATGTATTTGTATGTTTTTTTAAAAAAAAAAATAACGTTAAAACTAAAAATTATCAATCATCTTAAGTTTACATAATAAATCTTGTATTTTCAACTTTCATATATACAAGAAAAAAATCGGTGAGCCTTTTGGACAAGTTTATTGTTCTGGAAAGTCATTTTTCTGGTTTATGTCTATTTTTAGTTTATTATTCTAATGATTAATTATTTTGCAGAATGTTCAATAGGTGTGTCAAACGTTCAAATATTTATGTATGGTTTATTTCTATCTTCAGTTTATCATTATAATAATCAATTATTTTGCAGAATGTTCAATAGGTGCGTCAGACGTCCAAATACTTATGGATGTGTCAGCCAGTATCAAAGAAAAAGATTTTAGTACCCAGGTACAGGCAGTCATTCATATACTGGCAAACGCAGACATCGGACCAGAGTTTACTCAGTTACGGTACTCCACTTTCACGGAGACTGTAAATACTATCTATGACTTTGACGCTTACAACGACAGTCGCGATCACATAGCTGAGGTTAGTAGGAAAACAAAACAGGCATTATCAACAAACGTCGACGTCGCAAATGCTTTGGACGACATAGATTCGCACGGATTTGCCAATTCAACAGGTGCAAGGCCCGGAGCTAGACAGATTTTAATCTTGATAACGTCTGGCAATATTTCAGATATGCAAAAAGTTCTTATGATGGCAAAGCATTTAAAGGATGAAGGAGTGATTGTCGTTACAATAGGTGCTGGCTTGAATTCAAATTATACAAATTTATTAGAAATAGCGTCAGATCCATTCTTTACGTTTATACTCGGAGATGACGAAAACACTGACGTGAACGTTCTGGATTCATTAAAAACAACATTGGTGTATGGACACTGTCCACATCTTTAGTGAGCCAGTCTTTCATGCTTACCGTCCGATTCACTTTAAAGTGGATAGGTCTACAATGGCAAACTCCTCACAGTGATAACCTCCCTTTGCAGACTTCACAGACGTCACATGATGATGAAAGTCACACGACGTAACGTCGAAATTCAAATGTAAATACCGACCGTTACATAGGAAATCTAACGTCATTTTTCTCTTACTGTTTTATTTTTAACTAGTCGTACCTACGTTCGTTATAGTTTATCAAAAAAATATCAAAACTATACAAAATAATGAAAAATAAATTCAAAAGCTAAAAAATATAAAATATCAGAAATTCTGATTTATCGGACCGTGGTGGCAGATCTATTTACTGATAAGGGGAGATCACTGCGTAGGAGATTGCTACAATGGGCACGTTTTCCATAAGTATTTTAAATATTGATAAAGACCAATAGAAATGTATCATTTTGGTATTCTTATAAAATGTTGCCTGAAAAATGTTGTTAAAGTTGTAATTGATTTAGTATGACATTTATATGATGAATAATAATATTTTGTTCTAGAACATTTTATTATCTGCTATATAAATAGATATAATGTCGGATCATTATCTCACACTTCCTTTTTTAATAACAACTTCCATATATTGTTATTCCTTGATTTGTTTCTATGTCTGATACTAGATACTTTCAACGTAATTATTTTTGTATTACTTACCTTCCATCATAAACCGATTCACTTAAAAAACAAAACTTTGAACGAACGATGTTATACATGTTATAAAATGTTTTGTTCATAGAGAACATTGTCAGTTATAATTTTGCCTATGAACAAAATCGCGACAATATTCATTTTACATTTTACATTAAAAATGACAATTGTGTGTTTTTAAAGAATTTTATTCTTTTACCATAGGAGTCGGTCGATAGTTATCCATCCTCACTGGCAAAACCGTACTTTACGATTGTTCACCGATTGTTCGTAATCAACTCCAACAACATAGATTGTTTGTTATACGGAACATATACTTTACTAATTTTAGAAATGAGGCAACATGACTTCTATTCTATACAAACATGTATGATAATAATCAAATAGTCAAAATAAATGAATTCTCCATTAATGTGTTAATATTGCATAGATACAGTCATAGATAAAAAATTTAAACGAAATAAATTGTAAACAATTTATCCCAGTCATGAGCTTTTTGCAAACATAATCAGAATATGAAGTACTTGCATATATCATGTACGGAAACGTATAGCGACCATCCCTATATGATATATATCAAATGACTTTTTTACAGTTTTATAGTATGTTTGTTATATGCAAATATGATTAAAGGAAAGAATTACATATTTAAAAAGATGTAAGTGTTTTATTTTTTCATTTTGTGAAAAAGTTAAAAGTAGTTTATCTTGCATTATAAGATAAAAACGTACGATAGATTACAAAAAAAATACGTTTTATATATGATTTACGATATAACTTGATTTAATTGCTTCCTTTATCAAGTACAAATGTCTTGACTTTTCTCGTGTCACACATCATATAAGACGAATATCGCTAAAGCTTTGGGATCTCTGTTCCTTTAATAACATCAAGTGGTCGAATATACCTTTTTATTTAATATTTATCATGTATCATCCTCCGTACACACATTTAAAATGGTAAATTTGTCGGAAGTTGTCGTTTTAAGCTATATTTATTATGTATCTTACAAAAATATAATGGTTTCTATGATAACTAATTTACATCAGGTACTACTTCACTAGCTAATTGTATGCTTATTGACAACTAACGGCGTTTTTCTTTTATATAATCTTTTATCTTGTAACACTCTCTGAAGCACAATGATTTAAATATTCTTTAAATTTTGGAATACAGAAAACCTTTATCAAAGTTTCATATATAATCTTTAAAAAGGCTTTTTGCTGTGTGAGATTTTTCTGCCCTCATTATCAAATATAAATTGTAAAATATGTTATATTATATTTTATCATGCTAGAGGTATGCGAATAAAAAAAAACAATACAAATGTATATATAACTAATAGGTATAAATGAACAGAAAAATGTCACATAAATTTGAATCCAACAATATTAACAGCAGATTGAGTAATTGATATATATTCAAGATCAAATAACAATGTAAATATTGGTCAAATATATATCGTGTGTTAAATAAATTGTCTTAAATTCTGTTTTCACCAACATGCAGGGGCTGTATATATTACTAGATAAATATTTCAGATCAAGTAAGTTTGTAAAACTTGGTAAGGTATATAATATGTATTAAATAAATTGTCAAAAAGTCTGTTTTAACTAACATATAGTGTGGTCGCTATACGTTTCCGTAATCATGGACAACACGCAGCTTGATAAAAAAAAGTAAAAATGCCGTGTAGCGAACATTAATTTATTTAAAATACGATTGACATTCAAGCAGAAAATATAATTTAATGCATTATATAATGTAATTAAACACCTTAGAATGTAAAATGTAACCAATGAATTTCAAGCATTGCATCACTTAATCAAGTTAGCACGGTTTTCATTTCCTGAGTAAAATATCCATATCAAATACATATTGTAGTCTGTCTCGCCTCTTTTTCATAATTCGTTATTTAATTTACATTCCTGGTATACGAAACATAGCTTTTTAAGATCTTTTCCGAAAGACCATTAAATCGTTAGTGGAGGAGAAAGATATTAAACATGTGACTCCTGGTTTGAAAACCAGGACGGAACCAATAAACTACGAATCCGCTTGGGGTCAAGAAGGTTTTAATATATGAGCCGTGTCACGACAAAACCAACATAGTGCGTTTGCGACCAGCATGGATCCAGACCAGCCTGCGCATCCGTGCAGTCTGATCAGGATCCATGCTGTTCGCTTACAAACCCTAAAACAAGTAGCGAAACTAATAGCGAACAACATGGATCCTGATCAGACTGCGCGGATGCGCAGGCTGGTCTGGATCCATGCTGGTCGCAAACCCATTATGTTGGTTTTGTCGTGACACGGCTCATATATACCACGTTATGCGAGCCTATAATTCTTATAACGATATGCGGAGGAAAAGTATTTCGTTAAAAAGGCGTCACCCTTCATGAAAAGACAGCTTACAGGAAATCAAAATTAAAAAAACCCAACAATATAGACATTTGAAACGCTTTACTTACTATGAATAAAATTGAATTTATTCTATGTGTCAATTATACATATGCACAAAGCTTCTATCAGATTAAAGGTTTTTATTGCTTTTTTAACTGCGAATATTGACAAATTTTAGGGATTTTATGTAGATCGATGGTGTATATACTCTGTTTCTCTTCATTTCACAATATTCCAATATCTAAAAATAACATATATATATATATATATATATATTATATATATATATATATATATATATATATATATATATATATATATATATATATATATATATATATATATATATATATATATATATATATATGCCGGAAGCATCTTTAAAGGCACATTATGCCTCAGAAACAAATAGATTTTTATTTCTTTAGAAAGGGCAAACACGAAATTTATAATGTTTAGATAATTGTTTAAGAGAATGTCAGATGCCTGTTACCTGAAGAAAGTAGCAATAAATATAAAATAAATTGTCATAAAAGTAGAAAAATTTAAAGACAATAGTATTTTAACTTCCATACAAAATACTAATTCACTTTAACTGTACTTATTGCCAAGCTATATCCAAATAGCAACAGATGGAAATTATGGTATAGGTAATTGGCCAATTAGTAATTTTTCGGATACTGGAAAAGTATACAAAAATATAAGCTTTTGAGAAAGATAAATAAAAACATTTCTGAGGCATAATGGGCCTTTAATCTGTAAATGGTAATACGCACGATAAACAAAATCAATTCAAAATTATTGCCTTAAGGACATTTGGTTTCCCAAACACAGTTGTGCATTTTATTATTCAAAGACATATTCAGTAAGAATTTAGATTCCAATACATTTCTGCATTAAAATGAGCCGTGTTATGACAAAACCATCATAATGGGTTTGCGACCAGCATGGATCCAGACCAGCCTGCGCATCCGCACAGTCTGATCAGGATCCATGCTGTTCGCTATCAGTTTCTCTACTTGTTATAGGGTTTGTAAGCGAACAGCATGGATCCTGATCAGACTGCGCGGATGCGCAGCCTGGTCTGGATCCATGCTGGTCGCAAACCCATTATGTTGGTTTTGTCGTGACGCGGCTCATTTTAATGCAGAAATGTATTGGAATCAAAATTCTTACTGAATATGTCTTTGAATAATAAAATGCACAACTGTGTTTGGGAAACTGCCTCAAGTTAGTGAGAATTACAATAAGTTCAATCCACTTTATTATGATATTGTGTAATTTTTCTGTATGTTGTGTTTTATTGTAACTTGATAAATATGTTTAAATCAAGGTAAACTTATCATAATTATTCTTTTTAAATTTTAATGACACTTTATGTCTTCTTACTAAACTGAACATAACATTTATGTATGCACTTAAAATATAATCATTTTATATATAAAAAAAAGACCGTGTAGCTCTATAAGTATTTTTCAATAAGAAATTTCAGAAAAAAAATATCTTTAAAATTAAACATATTTTCATTAATATCTTTTTTAAAAGAAGCTTGAGAGAATCATCTGATTTACACTACAGTAGATGTTTTAATTTGAAAATTATAATGAACTTTTTTTTTTAATTTGCATTAACAGTTTGTTACGAAAGCCTAATAGTGTCAAATGAAATAAAAAATAAAAATGCAAAGGCGTTTTAACGCGAATAAAGGCGTAGTAACGCGAATCAAAAGGCGTAATTACGCGAATCTAAATGCGTAATTACGCGAAAAAAGGCGTAGCAACGCGAATAAAGGCGTTATTACGCGAATAAAAAGGCGTAATAACGCGAATAAAGGCGTAGTAACGCGAATCAAAAGGCGTAATAACGCGAATCAAAAGGCGTAATTACGCAAATCAAAAGGCGTAATTACGCGAATCAAAAGGCGTAATTACGCGAAAAAAGGCGTAGCAACGCGAATAAAGGCGTTATAACGCGAAGCAAAGGCGTTATAACGCGAAAAAAGGCGTAGTAACGCAAACCAAAAAGGCGTAGCAACGCGAATCGAAAGGCGTAGCAACGCGAAAAAAGGCGTAGCAACGCGAATAAAGGCGTAGTAACGCAAATCAAAAGGCGTAATAACGCGAATCAAAAGGCGTAATTACGCAAATCAAAAGGCGTAATTACGCGAATCAAAAGGCGTAATTACGCGAAAAAAGGCGTAGCAACGCGAATAAAGGCGTTATAACGCGAAGCAAAGGCGTTATAACGCGAAAAAAGGCGTAGTAACGCAAACCAAAAGGCGTAGCAACGCGAATCGAAAGGCGTAGCAACGCGAAAAAAGGCGTAGCAACGCGAATAAAGGCGTTATAACGCGAATCAAAAGGCGTAATAACGCGAATCAAAAGGCGTAATAATGCGAATCAAAAGGCGTAATTACGCGAATCAAAAGGCGTCGCAACGCGAATAAAGGCGTATTTACGCGAATCAAAAGGCGTAATTACGCGAATTGAAAAGCGTAATAACGCCTTTATTCGCGTAATAACGCGAAACAATAGGCGTAATAACGCGAATCAAAAGGCGTACTAACGCGAATAAATGCGTTATAACGCGAATCAAAAGGCGTAATAACGCGAACCAAAAGGCGTAATAACGCAAAACAAAAGGCGTTATAACGCTAATTTAATACCATATAAATTCCAAACAGTGGCCTATTAATGTATGGAAGGAAGAACAATGTTGATTTAAATGAATTGATCTAGATGTACGTTTTATTATATGCCCGAAAGAATTTCGGGCATATTATGTTATATCCCCTGGCGTCCGTACGTCCGAGCAAACATTTTGGGTTTAGGGGCTATATAACAGTAAAGAGAACAAAAGAGAACAATAGGTTCAATCCGTGATCAAAGGGTTTATGGGCTGGTAGCCCTTAAGAGAACAAAGAAAATAACAAAGAAAATAGCCCCTAAACCCAAAATGTTGGAACGTGCGTCCGTCCGTCTGTCTGTCTGTCCGTCCGTCCGTCCGTAAGCAATTTGGTTTCGGGAGCATAATCTAAGTTCCATTTGGCCCACGATATTCAAACTTCGTAGGAGGATTGTTATTTGAAGGAGGTAATACTTTATAACCTATAAGTCACCAAGTCATCTTATATTGGCAAATATTAAAGAGTCTTTATTAGTTTATGACAAATAGTTTGCATAATTACTGTGCAAATAGAATGAAAGTTATTGTAAATGTATATTGTATAGTTGTATACGAGTTTATATCTTGAGCAATAAATTCAGATCAATATTGGTCTTCCTTTTTCGCAAATTTGATTAGTATAAATATGGTATTAAATTGGCATTATAATGTGTTTTAATTTGCGTTATTACGCCTTTTGGTTCGCGTTACTACGCCTTTATTCGCGTTACTACGCCTTTTGATTCGCGTTATTACGCCTTTATTCGCGTTATTACGCCTTTTTATTCGCGTTATAACGCCTTTATTCGCATTACTACGCCTTTTGATTCGCGTTATAACGCCTTTATTCGCGTTATTACGCCTTTTGATTCGCGTTATAACGCCTTTATTCGCGTTGCTACGCCTTTATTCGCGTTATTACGCCTTTTGATTCGCGTTGCTACGCCTTTTGATTCGCGTTATTACGCCTTTTGATTCGCGTTGCTACGCCTTTATTCGCGTTCTTACGCCTTTTGATTCGCGTAATAATGCCTTTATTCGCGTTATAACGCCTTTGAATTTTTATTTTTTGATTTCATTTGACACTATTAGGCTTTCGTAGTTTGTAATATACATGTATATAAGAGAAGGTACTTATACTTTATAAAGTTTGCATTTTTTGAAACAATTCAAAGTCTGTATACAAAGAAAGACTTCCTTATTTAAATCTTACTAAACTTTCAAAACTTACTTAATTTTATGAACTTTTTAAAGCTGACTTCGCTTTCAGTAAAATCTTCCGTATTTATTATATACGTTGTTATTTATCGTATACGTTGTAAAGTTCGATATTCTGCATGTACACCCGATTTGGGTGTATTGTAAACGTTTATTGATTATAGTCCATTAAAGAGAATGAAATCAGGGTATTCCCCCTTATAAACCAAATTTTCGTTAATTTTCTATAATAGAGAACTATGATAGCAGTGTTACTTTTGGGTAAGTCCCGAAATTTTACATTTATATCTCTTTACTGATAAACTTTATATTAGAATTTAATTGATCACGGGACTGTTATTTTGATGAAAGATGAGGAAAAATACATTGTTTCTTTACTTCTTTATCTTAACATTTTCAGCTTTTCTGAATGTTTTGATTGTGAGCGGTGGTGGATTGCATTGTAAGTTGTTTAATTTTCTCTATATACATATATTGTTTAATGCTCATAAGTAGTAGTAAGAACTGATTTAACTACAATCAAGTCATACATAACTTTGAAATAAAATAAGTACATGTTAATGTCTGAAAAATGTTTAACTTATTATTGTAAAGAGGAATAACTCAATCGAGAAACTTTTCGCTGTGTTTGTAAGAGTTAATTACCTTGTTTTATTATATGCCTTTCAGATTGCGAATATGCAAATACTAACCTCTGTCAAAATGGAGCAACGTGTAACCCCTTCAACAGCGGAAATTCTTACTCGTGCACTTGTCAGCCTGGTTTCACGGGAGGAAATTGCGAGTTAGTTGGTATGTATGATTTTTAAAAGATAGAATTAAGGACTTCAAAATTGCTATTGATGACTGTCTTATACGGCTCTTATGAAACAATTTGTGAGTAAAAATAAACTACATTTATAAATAAAGATGGGTACTCTTAACTTGTGATGTCTGTCCGTCTGTTTATGCTTTAATTGTGAAAAAGAACAAGATATAAATACTATTTATATAAAAAATAATGTTGGAATTCCGATTTTGTGTACGTGAATCCGTGTCACAACGCATAACACCACTGCCACATAACGCCACTGCCGCATAAACGTTTCAGACAACGCTCAACGCTTAAAACATTCTGTTTCTTTAAATTGGCCGGAACTGTGCTTTTTTGCAACGCAAATACAATAAGTCAAAGATCTTTTTTTACAAAACTAAACGTTCAAATATTATTCAACAAAAACTACTGTGACGACTTTGATGATGATTATGATGGTGATAATGAGTAGAAGGGAGAGGGGAGGAGGAGCATGGCGACAACGCCGGCGGCAGCGGTTGTAACCGTTGTTGTTTTCACTTGTGCAGCTTTTTTGCTTTAAAATGGTCGGTCAAGCCCGAATTCAAGTGTCATTTAATTTTCAGAGTCACTTTCTTTATTTCACATGTGCACGATGCTGTATATACCTGCTTTAACTATTATTTTTGTTGTCCGTGTAGCGGCGGGATTGCGGCCCTTGATTTAGATATACTTGATATTCTTTTCAGAATAATTTTAATGCTCACGTAGCCCCTGACCTATCACATAGTCTCCAAACTTTACATAAACTTTCACCGGTATGTTAAATTGCGCACATGAGTTTTCATCTATACATACGTGGGACATATTTTAATAAGTGGTAACTGCAGCGCGTTTTTATAAATAAGTCATAGGTGTCACTGGAACATTATACCGTGGCCATGTTCTCACTGCTGTAGTTAATCACTGCATTTTAGAGAGCCCAAGGTACAGAGTGCGCAGGAACAAATTATTTTATGATAATGCACCCGCCAGCCTTGGTTCAAGCTTATTTAGAGGAGAAGATAATTGAGGTTTTGCTTCATCCCGCGTATCGTCCTGAATTCTCTCATTGTGACTTTTGGTAAGATCCATACATCAAATCTTGCCTTTGTTGTCGCCGTTTCGAAAGCCCGAAGTGCCGTCGGAAGCTGTCTCTGCTACTGTATAAACAGTATACCCAAAAAAGTTCAAAAATACATTTTCTGAACTGATTTTGAGGCTGGAAAACTGTGAAGATGTCCATGGTAAATATTCTGAAGGACATGGTGAATATTCTGAAGGACTCTACTCATCATTTTTCATAGGTATGACCTATTTATAAAAACGCGATACCGTTGCCACGAAATAAAATATGCCCCTCCTTCTTATTTACTCGAAAAAAGGTATTAGTTCTTGTAACTGCTTGTAAAAAGGAAAAAAAACAAAAAAAATTATATCATACTAATCTATGACGAACCAAACATACACTAAGATCTTTTCCTTTGTATCACATTGTAACAGTTTCTTATAGCTTTAGCAATATAGCAGTTATAATTTTATTTTAGATTGTAGTAGTTCGTTGTATTGTAAGAATGGAGGAACATGTTCCCTTACAAATGGCGGGACAGGACATACATGCAACTGTGCCGGTGGCTGGATTGGGCCGGACTGTGAACAAGTTGGTAAGTTAAAAGTCTCAGTCTACAGTCTCAGATATTTATTTCATTTATATAAAATTGTAAATGAAAGTTAGAGTGTCGAGCTTGCACCCGTCACGAAATAAATGATATACAAAATATACAAAAAGTATCTTGAATAAAATGATTTAGTGAAAATGCCATATATGAAAACCATTTTTGATCATTTGCCTTACAATAACCGATACAAGTACTTTATTCCTTTTGTTCAATTCAATTACATATTATAAAATATATTAGAAAATATATAAAGATTTTGTCATTATAAAAAGACAAGAATGCATATTGATATATGAAATATATCATAACTATAGAACAAACACAATATATGCGTTATTCTATTAATAAATATTGATGAAACATTAAATTTTCCTTCGATACGGTAGTTAGATTGTCATTCTCTCAAATTATCGTAAATGTAAACATTTTCCTGGAAAAATGCATTGTTTTAGCTACCTTGTGCGTTTTTTGATATACTATTTAATATACTGGCTCATTTACTTACAGTGGCGTTCGTTTAAGCCATAGATTTGCACCAATCAATATTCAGATAAAATTTTAACATGAAGCACATTCGGTGTGTTCTGCAACACCATCTAGTCAAAATGAAGTCAAAAAGTTCATTCGTACAGACATGTTCATCATGTATCAAGTAACTGGCGGTTTACATTTAACATTAACATTGTATCTCTCATTGAATATTTCAGACTGCTCCTATCCTATGCATTGTCTTAACGGTGGAACCTGTACACCTATAAACAGTGGCTATTATTACTCATGTTCCTGTACGTACGGATGGACGGGTTCAAACTGTGGGGATATTGGTAAGTAATGTACTAACCCTCAACCGGCTTAAGGTAATGGATTTGTCATGCTCAAAATTTGGAAGTGTCAATTAAACGTTTAAGGGCTTTCAACAGTGAAATAAAAATAATACTAACAGAAGCTACTAACAGTTTAAAGCTTTGTCAGACAGAAAGAATGTGCAAAATGACCTGCTATAACTCGAATATATGGTACATATAGCTGCAAGTGTTCATTATAAAGGAAATACAACTATAGAATTAAAGTTTATCACTTAGAATATATGATATTTCAAAGCATGCCTAATTGAAAAGTAAAATGTTTAGAAATTTCATCTCCGTGTAATAATAATAACTATTTTAAGTCCCTATTGACATACCAACTGTAACAGTTGGACTCGAAACATAACAAAATATAACAATACAATCATGTTCTTTTTCAGATATATGTACCCCGTATACAAACGCTGATATAGTTTTTGTTGCCGACGTTTCTGAAAGTGAAGGGAGTATAACTTTTGTTCAACAGAAACAATTTATTAAAAACTTTGTTTCAAAATTTCCAGTTGGACCACTCGATTATCGATACCAGTTCAGTTTGGTAACATTTTCTTTGGAACCTGTCGTACATTTTTATCTAGATACCCACCAAGACAACAATACAATTA
>NW_026855772.1:0-13722 GCF_026571515.1 Ruditapes philippinarum
TATTTTTTTTTTTTCCAAAAACTTTTTTAAATTTCTTTTATGGACAGTTTGCTCTTTAAAGCCATATGTTTCTTGAAACATCACATACATCATCGAACACAAAATTAACAATTATAAAATCCACTTACTTTAAAATTCTTACTTTTAAAGACATAAGTTTGAATTCCTGGCGCACGTGCTTATGTGCTAGTGCATTGATATGTCCTTCAGAGTTCAAATGAAATGAAGCTGTGAACAAAAATTTAAAGATTAGTAATTAATTCTTTCTCGATAGCATTGATATAAGACTGAGCTTTCAATTTAATGATTTTTTCCCTATACATTGTAATTGTGTGTTACATATGACAGATATTATTAGTCTCTGTTAATTTAACACACATGAATATATTACGTAAACAGAATAAAATGTTCCGGAAAAAAATATTATTCTACTATTTTTAAGTAGGAGTTTATTCTGTTAAGCAATGATTTCGTGCATGCAACATTCACTTTTAAGACTATTAGTACCAAAATTTATTTCAAAACAAACACTTCTATTTTACAATTCAAACAGTATCTTTAGCAGCAGATACAATGGTAGGATACTTACGTCATCGCGCACCTGCTGAATGCTCCACCCGATCATTTTTTTGCAGAATATCCTTCGACTCGATGGTAAAAAATACAATTGTATTATAGAAAACGTAAGAAATAACAAAAGATCATGTAGCGCACCAAAGAATGGCTATAGTACTTCAGATAATTGTAAAAAAAAAAAGTTTATAGATGTATTGCCTGGTTAAGGCCTGAAAACAGGATAAGTGTTTTTCTCTGAATGCTCCAACTTGGACTTCTCCGAAACATATAAGAAATAAGGTTGAAATACAGAAAAAAGAATCCCTAAAGAAAGCCCACACGGCAAAATTGAAAATGTTGCAGGCTCGGTTTGATTGAGTCTGTTCATAGACAGTACAGGGAAGTGCAAGTTTCTTAAAAACCTTCTTGAAAATTATTTTTCCACGTACCGGAACATAAACCGAGTCATGTTTACACATTTTTCTAGATTAGTTTCAAATATTGCTGTTCATAAGTCAGTTTTTTAAAGTTTGTTTTTATAAAAAATGAAAATGTTCCCACTCCGACTCGATTTCAGAGATGCTCCCACTCGGCCTAAAATATATACAGTTTTTGAAAGCACATTGCTGTGTTAAGATAAAATAATTATTATTTAAATAAATCTTTATATTCAAGTCCATGTACACTCAGCAAAAATAGAAACATGACAGTGTAATATTTTATTATTATTTTCAGGAAATCGATGACGGAAATGTAAAAACAATGTTGGGCATGAAAGAGAGATGCATGCACAACATTGATATGCATTTTTTGTTGTTTATTAATTATGTTTAAAATTGTTAAAATCACGCTATTTCTATAGGAAAGGTCAAATTCAATTTATCAATTTGTGGCTATAACATTTTGACTACGTGAAGATAGGTTTAATCATTTCATTAACATTTTTAAAATGCATGCGATTTTTCCCCTTAATTCAATATCAGTTGTGGCCACCTGTGGCTCTAAGTAGTGCGTCAATAGAATTGACGAAACGTTGAACAAGGTTATTTGGAAGATTGTTCCATTCCGCTAGCAATGCATTTGTCAAGAGGATATTCTGTGGGGCATGATGTCGTCGGACATTTCTGCCAAGCACATCCCAGATATGCTCTATCGAATTCATATCTGGAGACATTGCTGACCATTGCATGGTATTGACGCTGGCTGCAGCTATGCGAGCGCGAGTTATCCTCGCCGTTTGAGGACGGACGTTGTTTTGTTGAAACACAACTGGATCGTTTCTTTGCATAACGGAATAGCCTCGGCATCAAAGACTTCGTTGATGTATCTCTGGTCGTTTAAGTTGCCGTGTATAACAATAAGCCGGGTCTTTTGTCCACCCATCATCCCGCCCAGTACCATGACGCTTCCTACACCTTAACGACCATGCTGTCAGAGACATATAACACACTTTCGCCCTTTCGATGGTAAATTCTAACACGGCCGTCGGCATGACTGAGATTTTAACGAGACTCGTCTGAAAACAGGACAGTATTCCAGTCACGTCGCCGCCAGTGACGGTGCGCACGTGCAAACCTAATACGGGCCTGGCGTAAAGTAAGAATACCGCCTGTATATGGGCATCGCGCTCTAATCGGGCGTTTTTGTGTGCACAACCGATTGCGAATGGTTTGTGCAGTGACGTTAAACGCGGGCGCGGTCAAGGTCGTCGGTCTGAACATGTCACGCAAGTGAGTTAAAACAATTGCACGGTCGTCCCTTTGGGTAGTTGCCCTTGGCCTACCTGGCCTTGAACGATCATGCACATCTCCTGTAAATCTACAGTCTGTAAGGTCATGAACTGTGACTGCAGTTAAACGTTCTACTCACGTCAACAACAGATACCCCACCAGCAGCATTCCTATTGCTTGATTTCTCTCTGCTTCTGATAAACGTGGCATTGTGAAAGCTATCAACTTTAGGTGTGAATAACACTAAGTTGTTACTGAACACATGTACAGTGACTAACATCACTGTCTATCTGACATCGTTCAGCATGCACGGGGTTCACATGCAAAAACTAAAATTTTACGCTACTGACAATACGGTCAAAACAAAAAAAATATGTATAGTGTATCTATAGTACATGAATACTCACTACACACGTTTTGATTTAAATCATAAATTAGAAAATATTTAAAAGAAATAACGTGTCAGGTTTCTATTTTTGTTGAGTATATATTTATATAATCATAATTCAATGAAACAGCAGTTTGAAAATACGATACTTATGTATAAATAACTAAAGTTGTGACATATTTTTCCATAACAATCTCGTAACAATTGAGATATATAGCTTAGATTTTTAGCTAACAAGCTTCTTCAATAAAAAAAGGATGTTATCATATTTTTATAAGTAATGTTGTTTTTGTTGAATACTATGATTAATTGCCATATGAAAATGCCATTAAACACGAATGTCCTATTTATGATACATGAGGCAAGATCTACTGACAAATACCACTTGTCAGAAGATGAAACAAATGGAAAGAAAGGAAAACGGATTTTCATGTTTTACACGTGTGTGGAATCGGTTAGAACTGTGCAGTGAGAACGTCAATCTTCACAGCAAACGCATGAAGTATTGGAATGCGTATTCAAGTCATTAGCAGCATAACTAACATACATACAACATGTCTTTTTGAGTTTGATTCGAAACCATGACAGTTTAAACAAAGCAGAAGCATCTCCAAGGAGTGATGGTCAAATTTTCATTAAAGAAAGGCAGGCATGTTTACCAGATTTCTATGCTCACAACGGCAGGCGTCAAGTGCCGTGTAGCAGCTGCAGAACGTTGTTCCGTACTTCACTTCGATGTTGTTTTGTACTTTTTACACTATCCTTTATGTACAGACTCAGTCAAACTGACCCTGCAATTTTCATGTATTCTTGTTGATTTTAATGCTTCCGAATGATTACTTTTCCAGATTTTTATTTTAAAATTAATTTGAAATTGTCTTCTTTCGCCTTCATCCAGTTTAACCAAGTTAAACAACTGTTATCATTGATTATCCAATGTCACAATAAAAGAGCAAACTCCTTAATGATCTAAAATGAGGGGTCAAGGGCACACCTTTTGGTCAAAGCCTAACATGGTCTGTTTCAGGGTATAATGCCAAATCAGGCCCAAGAAAATAAAATGTCATAAATGAAACGCCTATATCTGAAAAAGTTACGGACTGGACACGAAATATACGCTTTAACAGACCATACCCTTTATTGAGTTTGTATTTGTCACATTTTGTGTGAATTTGTGATAACAACTCAACAAATATATTTCTGTTGACACATGTTCTATTTCTCTAGTGGATTTTCTGTTGCATGTGCAGATCTAGCATTAATCAATATTTCGCACTGAAAGTCAAGAGTCATGCCTCAATCTTTTTAATAGCACACTTCTGTGCTTCATGTTAAACTTCCCTTGGTAACTTTGTTACAAATTCTTGTTCTTCTTAGATACTAGAGTTCCACATTCCTACCACTTAAAGGAAAATAATGCTCCATTTTGTATAGCCTGCAGTGAATATTTTAATGTCAAACATTTTCTTATTTATTGCCACCATTTTCTTATTTATTGACACGATGTTTTACATTTTTGTGACAGATTAAATCGAGTCAATTCACTTTGAGAATCTTTTGCCTCAGTTGTATCCAAAGCACTGATCGATAACTTTAAGAAAGTAATTTTAATTAAATATATAAAGCGTACTTTGGTAACTAGCCGACTAGCGTTTATGAGGTGGTTGGGCTCTGACATCGGATATATATTCGAACATGTGCTAGAAATTTTCAAAACCACCAGTCTAATATATTCCAGGATATTTGAGCTGAAAATATTCACGGTAAAGTGTTAGTAAAAAAGTCACGGTAAGGTTTATTTAATAATGATTTACGAAGGTTTTATTATACTAGGGTAATCGTGTTTACATTTTGGAGTCTGCAATCTTTACTTTATTGAGACTTGATGGTAAACGGTATTTTATTCATATATGTAAAAATTGTTTGAAAACATTTTTTATCGTTGTAATTGATGTCCCATTCGTGTTTAAATATTAAAATAGTTTTTACAGGGGCGTATGACGTTGGGGGCAGGATCTGACCCAAAAGCGCCTGTGTATTTGAGCTGAAACTGTAACCTATAGTGCCAAAGAAATTTTCTCAGTCTCAACTTTTCGATCCTTTCCGTCAAATCTCGAACACAATAATTTGAATACATAGAACAGATGCGGTAACTCGGTCAAATCTACGCTAAGAAACTAAACCTGTAAACAAATAGTGAAATAATGATGGGTGTTGTTGACAAGTTTTTTCTAATATATAGTATCCAAGTGTAAGTCCGCCTGAAATAAGCATATACTTATTATTATGGTTGTAGAAACCGAAAGTACAAATTGCCAACCTGTTGACATTAAGTCGGACCTGTTTATGAATAATAGCCGAGGATGTTCCAATTGGATTTCTCTTTTTGTGAATCATGTGAAATATCCTGACCAGGTATCGTGACAACAGATTAAAAAAATTATTGAGCACTTGAATGTTAGGACAGACGATGGACATTCATTGATCCTCAGCCTCTATCTCATGTGAGCTTATAATCTTCAACAACAAAAAATATTTAACAAAATCACCTTTGAATGATAACACTAGTGACGTCTATTGTATGACAAATTTTATACTTTAAAATCAATGGGATTAAAATATACAATAAACAGCCATTTTTCCTTTCAGGACATGTGTTGTTTTCATTAAAGGTATAAATGAAGATGTATGTACATGTAAATTAAGGTTTTTTCTTGCAAATCATTCTATCATTTACTACTACCCCAATCATTCAGAAAAATAGTTGTGGCGTCGTGGCAGAGTGGTTAACGCGTCGCACTAGTAATATTAAGTATTGCTGCCCGCGTGGGTTCAAACCCCCTCAGGCGCAATCCGTTGTTTCCGTGAGCAAGAAACTTTACTCTTATCTTCTCTAAGAATTTGTTTTAATAAAACAAAATGTCCTCATTCTTCGATTCTTAAATTGCAACTTTATTATTTCTATAAAAAATGTATGTACATATGTTTACGGTAGCACAGAGGTTACAATTGTGTGGTTTTATTTATCTAGTACGCACGAGATACTGTGTCGTGGCCACGAGTTACTGAGTCGTGGCCACGAGATAATAAAGTTGTGAGCACGAGATACTATGTCGTGGCCACGAATAATTAGTCGTGGGAACGAGATAATTAAGTGGTGCGCTGGAGATACTATGTCGTTGCCAAGTGTTGCTAAGTCGTGGCCACGAGATAATTAAGTGGTGCGCGCGAGAAACTATGTCGTGGCCACGAGATAATTAACCGATCAGATTACACTATTTATATGAACTCTCCTAGACAACCAGAAATGTGCTATAGGACAAGAATGCCCCTACTTCACCTGTCTGTCAAAATGCCATTTATACAAGTTATTGATTGAACAATGGTCTTACATTTATGACTTACTAATATAACCACAAAGACATGTATCACGTTTTAAGTGAATATCTTCAGTAATGTCAAATATAAATGAGCCGAGTCACGACAAAACCTACATAATGGGTTTGCGACCAGCATGGATCCAGACCAGCCTGCGCATCCGCGCAGTCTGATCAGGATCCATGCTGTTCGCTTTACAAACCCTTTAACAAGTAGAGAAACTGATAGCGAACAGCATGGATCCTGATCAGACTGCGCAGATGCGCAGGCTGGTCTGGATCCGTGCTGGTCGCAAACCCACTATGTTGGTTTTGTCATGACGCGGCTCAAATGTTGCATATAAAACTTTTAACAAAATTTTCTTGGTATGATTTTGGTTGCAATTGGTATAATCAAACAGGCAACAATGATGACATTTTTTTTTAATTCGATGGTACAGGAAAATTCCTACACAATCGAACTATAGTCAATATAAAATATTTTATTTCATGCTTTCCAGTGTTTTATTGTAATATATCAGATGATTATATTCTGATAAACCACTAGTGAAATTTATAAAATATAATTTTCACTGTAGCCGAACTATATCTGAATGCGGATGAAAAGAAAATCATAACTAAATAGAATAACGGGCAGAAATAAATGCCGTCTTGCGTAAATTTTGCTTCTTTAGGAAAAGAAAGTCGAAGTCACCATACATCATGTTTAAAAACGTAACAAAGTTAGAGGAATTTAACAGAACTATATTTCAAAATTGATGATGTGACGTCATGATATGATGACGTCAAAAAGGAGAACGCGCGACTTTACGCGGCAAATTCAGTAAAAAATACTTAAAATCACTTAAAAAGCATGAAATAAAAAGAAAATTTATTTGTTTTACATATAAGATTGAAATATATTTCATTCGTGAACACCAGCTATTATATTTTCACTCGTGGCTACGCCACTCGTGAAAATATTGCATCTGGTGTTCACTCAGTGAAATTATATTTCAATCTTACATGCAAAACAAACAAATATCCTCTATATCACACACCCGTGGCGATTTTGCGACTCCGTAAATATGGTATTGCACGGCCGTGCATATATTTTGACGTGACGTCATTAGCGTTATATAGAGGATATTGAACGAACTTACACGAATTTAATATTCTATTTATCACATGCCCAAAATAAAGACCGTTTAAAGTGAAATAAGAGTCATTTTTCATTGACGCGTCTATAGTATAACGCGAACATTTAGCGCGTCTTTACACTATGTTTGTATAACGCTAATGACGTCACGTCAAAATATATGCACGGCCGTGCAATACCATATTTACGGAGTCGCAAAATCGGCACGGGTGTGTGATAAACAAACAAAGTGTAAAGACGCGCTAAATGTTAGCGTTATTCTTTGGCGCGTCAATGAAAAATGACTCTTATATCACTTTAGACTATATATTAGTCTATATTTTGGGTATGTGATAAATAGAATATTAAATTCGTGTAAGTTCATTACTGAATTTATTGCACTCGTTGAATGAAATAATATTATGCTCGCCAGAGGCTTGCATAATATAATTTTATTCAACTCGTGCAATAAATTAAGTATTGAACTTACACTCATTCAATATCCTCTATATATTAGAAGAAATTAGTATAAACTAACCATAAGAAGACCATCCTGGTTATGTTAAAAACAATAATGTTGCGTTTCCTTATTGATTTTCTTTTATATTTTAAATGATCTTTGTTTTCTTACAAAATACTTTATTAATCATTATTAGTGTCCAGTGGCGGCAACTTTGATATCAGTGTTGTTTAGCGCAATTATTGTATATATCATGTTTCCCTATTTTCTTCAGTAGATTTGGAATAAATCATATTGTTTATTGCAAATGGAATAGTAATTTCTTACTCAGTTGAAAAGTTCAGCTAATTCCAGAATTCAGTAATTTCCCATCTGGGATTTGTTTAGGGTACGATAAATTGCGACCGTGGCCTTGAAAATTATATACATATTGTATAAAAGTACTAGACGAATAACGTACGTAAAGTTCGCATGAAAATATAAATAAATTCTCGTAGTGTGCTAATGTTTTCAGGTATTTTATACTAAAAACTTAAGAATAATAATTATCAAATGATTATTAACAAACCCCTGGAGATGCCACATCATGGAATTCGGTATTTGGCCTTTCTACCTACTGATTTTATCATAGTTTATAGTGTCATATTTTGACGGGTTTACAGGGGTTTGTTTATTTCACGTTCTGAACACTTATTTATCCGCTTAACAGTTCCAAGAGAGTAATATATTCCCGATTGTTCCGACAGCCGGTGTTTGATTCTTTTTCTTGCATATTACATATCAATTATTTTTAAAACAGAAATTACGAAAACTGATATTCTCATTACGAACCTTTTTCTTATACATGGTAGGATACTACGTCATCGCGCACCTGCTAAATGCTCCCACTCGGACCTTTTTTTGCAGAAAATCCGTCGACTCGAAGGTAAAATACAATTTTATTATAAGAAGTAAAATCATGTAGCGCACCAAAGTATGGCTATAGTACTTGAGAAAATTGTTTATTGCCTTGTTTAGGCCCGAAAACGGGATAAGTGTTTTTTCTCTGAATGCTCCCACTCGGACTTTTCTCTAAACATGTAAGAAATAAAGTTGAAAACCTTCTGGAAAATTATTTTTAACGTACAGGAACATAAATCGAGTCATGTTTACACATTTTTCAAGATTGGTTTCAAATATTTCTATTCAAAAGTCATTTTTTCTTATCTTTTTATAAAAAAATGGAAAATGCTCCTACTCGGACTCGATGTCACGTAAAACTTAAGTCCGTATCATCAATCTATGAATCCATGCCAATACATGTAATCCACATGGCACAAATAATACTGATGTGGCAATGAAATAGAGAAATGTCGTTCCAACACAGTAGAAGTCATATGGTAACTTTCCAGCTTTATTGATCGAGGAAGACACCAGGTGCTCTCCAGTGCCTTATTTCAGGCACGTCCGGGAACCTGAGTAGAACTACCGACGTTCAGTAAGCCAGCTGGATTACTTTTTTCACAATAAAGAATCAAATTTCTTTCATGTTATTTTAATAACAGCATGTAGAGATTTAAACGGTAACATATATTCTCTGTGTGCACTCAAATGATGCTTATTTTCATTTTAAAAGATACCGTATAGATAATTTTATCAGTGCTTTCCAAACTGGAGATTATTTGCATTTGTATCTTGGAAAAAAGTTTTATTTAACTATTGAATAGTCTGTCACTTACTCACTTTAGGATTTATAATCATATTTTTTTTTTCAAAATGAGCTACCAGTTATCTGCCAATGTGCCCTTTAACCCAAAGAAACCAGAGCTAAAACTTCGACAGACCTCTAGCCATAACCATTCAAGTAAATCTGTAGAAATGTTGATTTTTTCCTGTTGTTTGATATTTCTGTAGACAAGAAATAAAATAAAACATAAAGATTTTGCATGTAAAGATGTATAGAGTTACCTTGTATATGTAAAACGATTATATGAGCAAGACACACGAATAAGATAGAAACTGTAAATATTACATTAAGTGACACCTCAAGGCTTGTAAAATCGTAGTTTTATTTTTGATAGATCGATACTGGTACACACCATACTAACAACCTTATTTAACGGAGGTAATTTATCAAGACAACGGCTAATATTATGAAGTTTGTAAAATACAGATTTGTCCCAATCTGATTTCCATTCAGAAGAAGCGAGTTTACTTATTGAGGGTTTAGTTAAATCTACTGGTTGAGACAAAAATAAGGATTCTTCAGCCAAAGCATCAACTTTTTCATTTTCTTGTATTCCTGCGTGACTTAGATTCAACATAAATTGACTGATTTATTTTCTAAAATATCATGAGATAGATTCTTAATCATTATATTGTCGGACTTTCGAGGTTGTAGGTGGGATATGAATACAAAACATAAGAGCAATAGTCTTTTTATGGCAGAAGTGATTCGATTCACTAAATGATCAAATCAGTCACAGGTGCTAAATTGAGGCAACCACATTTTCCCTACAATGCAATCGAGATGTATATAAACTAAATTATTTACGTTCATACAATAAACAACAGATTCATTCTTTTAAAAGCTCGCAGATGTTGTTTCCCGTTGGTCCGGTCAATTATTTGATATATATACGAGATGGAGCGGTAGGAAAATTAGAAAGAAAAAAAGATGCCAAATATGTTTTAAAAGTGAAATCAAGATTTGTTCTGAATCAAGGATATGATCTTTTCTTTAGTGTGATTAGAATTACAAAGGCGTCTTTAATAACCCAAACAAAAAGTGTAAATATGGATGACCTGATTAATTCAAACTGAAATTGTAAATAGTGATGCAGTTTCCAATATGGACATACACACAGACATAAAAATAATAAATTAAATTCAATTTAGGTAGGCAGAAGTCTGAAAAGAAGTGTTTTATTGATAATATTAATTTAGACAATAATATTGATAAAGGACTTTGGTTTCTTGATACATGTGTTGAATGTTAGACTAACCAATGCACAAGGAAAAACGAAAGGAAATCTTAAATCAATACCATAATGGTGAAAGTGAAACATCAATATGTTTGTCAAACTACAGTGACTCATTTAGTGTGTCATTCAATGGAACGAGAGTTAAGGATGTTGCAAGATAAAATATTTCAAATTCAAGAGAAATAATTGTTCGGGCGTCAGTAGATGAATATTCAGATAGAAAAAAAAATGCTCCGAGAAAAAGAAGAAAGGTTGTAAAAATTTGAACAAGAGGTCCATTTGTGAGAATAAGTTTGTTTAAATATTTATTCAAATGCTTGTTTTACAATAACATAATTTAAGAAGTGAATACCATTTGGTATATTGGTAACTGGTACATGAAGCAGAACAAAACTCATTATTCTGGATAATTTTAACTTTCATACTTACAGGCTATGAATAATTTCATCAAAATCGGTATATAATGATTAAAAAGTGACACAATAATTGAATTATCGCCTTGTAAATTTCTTTGATAAAATACAATTTTAACGTTTGATACAAAAAGAAAAACAACAAAAACAAACACATATCTATCTCTCCTTAACCGTCATTATCTAGCTTTCTTCTTAGATGTAGAATTGGACATACTAGAGTTACACATTATTACCTTTAAACAGGATGCGAAGGTTCATTTTATATATCTTAATTGCAATGCATATATTTTACTGTAATACATTTCCTCATCTTGCACAGGGTTCGTGATAGACAGTACCGGGTAAATTCAATTTCAGAACTTTTTGTCTCTATTTCATCCCCATCCAAAATTAAAGAAAGTATACTTGTATTCAAAGATTTAACTAACTTGTTCCAACTCTAAGGTCTTCTTATTGTTAGGCATAGCTAGGTATATTGTAATCGTATTTGTGTCAGTTTTTTTATTGGATAAGTAATAATTAGGTCAGGGAATTTTGCATTAAATTAAAACCTAATTGAACATAGATAAACACTAATTTGTTTCTACTTCCAGGAGAAAAAACTATTTTTCTTGACATTGGCATCCGAGAACCAATCGAAACATTTGATAAAGATTTATCAACAAAATGGAACTGTATCGCCTGTAGCAATAGTCATGAATTAATTTTGATTAATCTTCAAAAGGCAAAATTTTCATCAGAGGTTTAACAGGTCCGCCCTGCTTGTTACGAGACAAATAAAGTTTTGTGAAACAATAAAACGGAGGCATATTTTGATATTAAAAACAAAACTAAAACGTGTTTTAACCTCTTTAAACCAACTACACAAAAAAGTTTCCATCTATATATCCAGAAATCTTTAAAATACAACAGCGTATTGGTAATTACGAGATTTTCATTACAAGATGAAAACTTTATTCTGCCAACTTGGATGTTAAGATTGTACCTCATTTTATTTTTCCCACTTTTGAATGAGTAGCAATATGTTTGGCAGAACTTGCATTGAATTTCGCGCCATCCGCTTTTTTATATGGCAAAGCGACGACTAGTCATGCGATAAGAGGCTCAGTTTGATGAACAACTTGCAGCAAGGACTTTTTTATCTATATAAATATGCCATATGAGTTATAAATGTTTATTGTGGTAGAAAAGAAGTAACATTCTACATAGAATATTGAGTACCGCAGTGCACAGTAAAATAATATTCTGAAACATAAAGATATATCAAATAATAATTTAACGTATAAAATTAGCACTTATTTTCAATAAGAATTGATTAAATACATTTAATGATTTTTGTTATTAAAATAGTGAGCTGGATTAACGAAAAGGTATAATAACGCCCAAAATTAAAGGCGCTTTATTGTTGATATGAGTCCCCCAAAGTCAGTTTGAAATCATTTTTTATGAAAATGAAAAATATCCAGCATTGCTGTCAAGTAAACATGTAATGGTATTTGGCCAAGCAAGTACACAAAGAAACATTTATTGTGCTGTGCATAGTCAAGTAGGAGTATCACTTGTGAATAATTATACTTTAAGTTAAAAAAAATGCTTTTGTGATTCTGCCAATTTTCCTATTTAACACTTTCTGTGATATCATATTTAGGGACGTGTGTGCGGTATTTACGCGCTTACATCACATAAAGGCTTAATCAAATCGAGCTTGCAACATTTCAATTTTGGCGTTTTGAGCGGTCTTTACATTTTGTCTATATTTGTTCGCGAAAATACATTGCTTGTTTCTTACAACATAACAAAAAAACAACAGAAGGCTTATTCTCACCATACACTATGTAATTGTACATGTAATTCATGACAGAACATTCAATTTCTTTTACACAAATAGCTTTTTTTCTTAAGCAATTTATATCCTACGCTTAAGTGAATCTGTTTCGTCTTCCTATACAATTTCATTAGAAATATACGCTTGATAGGCCATCTCTTCTGAAATTCATCGATTGCGTTTTGTTTCAGATATTCCGTGCACAGATTATTGACACATCGTGGGAAACCTATTAACCATAAATGGTATGTATATATCAAATGCTTTTCAAGCACGCAATCTTAGTGCGACTTGTTCTTTTATAACTGGAAAATTAGTAATGTCCTACTATCAAGTTCATATATCATTTGACTGTTGATATGCTTATATAAATCTCATTTATATAAGATTTATAAGACAAAATACGAAGGTACATGTTTTTTATTTTAAACAAAATCATCTACTAAAAAACTTGAAATTGCAAAAAAAATGCAATTTAGTTACGCACGTCTCGTGAGCAAACCTATAAAATCTATAAAATGTCCCATATTTAGAAATTACCGAGCTTTTGTGCAGAATAATGCTGACTGGATTGCTTCTTGGTCATCAGTTGTGCAGGAGGCGGAAATACAACAAACCTCCCGGCCACAATAAGTCACAAATAACTTACATGTATGAAATATGCGCATTTGCGTGACCAATTCAACTGTCCGAAAATTAACCTAGTCCTTATAGTAAACATGTAAATACATGAGGTATACCGTTATAGTGTTATATAATTAACTATATGAGCATACAGTTATCTAAACATACTTTGTGAAATAAAAATTAAGATGAATAAACTACTTGCTAGACACAAACAATGTGCTGTTATTGGTCGTAATGAAATAAACGGAAAAAGTATATGGGCTA